>NC_056745.1:698259150-698339425 GCF_019279795.1 Protopterus annectens
TACAGAAACGCCATCGGTTTCGGAAGGCGTTTTCAGACCGACGACTCTTACCATTAAAACGTTTTCTAAGTCGAAGACTCCTTCTAAATCTAAAAGGACTGCACTTCAGTCTCCTGTTCAAGGCCCTGTGCCTAAGAAACAGATGCTCAAAATGGCTGAAGATTTGATTTCTTTAATCAGGGGTTCACAGCCCCCTCCTGACAAAAGGCCTAGACAAGAGGAAGATTATGCTTCCTCTGAGCAAATGTCCATTTCTTCAGACTCCTCTGAGGACCAAGACTATTCCTTCTCTCCTTATGAAGATTCTGATGCTGAGGACTCTATTCCCTCAGCTTCTCCTCCTGAAGACTACTTTTTTGGGGAAACTTTACACACTATGAGGGAACATTTTCACTGGGAAGGTCAGGACTACTCTGATTCAAAGAAAAGGCTCAGAGAGTTTCTTTTACTCCCCCAACACAGACCACTTGCCATCCCACCAGTTTTGGACATTGTGGATGATGTCTATTTAGAATCCAGTTTCAACCCAGACTCTCTACCTCCTGCTCCGGCTAAGCCGGACAGATACTACAGAGTGTCTGATTCCAACAAATTTCTTTACAAAAGCCCAGTAGCTGACCCAGAGTCTCAGAGGGGCTAAGGCTTCTATGGCTAAAAACCCAGTACCTTCTGAGAGGGATTCCAGAGCACTAGACAGGTGGGGGAAAAAGGTTTACACCTCAGCCACACTAACTATGAGGGCACTGAATTGTCAATTTCATATGCTTAAGTATCAGCAATTTCTAATCTCTCAGTTAAAGCAAAGAATAACCACTTTCCCTCAACAAACTGAATTGAAAGAAGTACAGGATCTGTTGCATGCCACTGAGCAGGTGGGCAAACATACCTTACAATGTGGGTTTGATTCTTTGGAGGCCTCCTGCAGAGCAGCTGTCACTGGGTCTGTCATACGTAGGCATGCTTGGTTAAAGGAACAAACTCTGCCTGATCATGTTAAAGCAAAACTACTAGATGCTCCCTTGCAGCAGGATGTTCTTTTTGGAGTTAAAGCAGAAGAAGTTTTAAAGAAAATGGAAGATAAGGCAAAATCTATGCAGACAGTCAAAGATTTCTTACAAGTACAACCCCCTCGCTTCAGCAGAAACTGGCCAACAAAAAATTGGTCCTTTCCAGCCACTGACAGACACAGAGGGGTAAATACAGACACCCAAGGGGCAGAGGACAACCACAAACCCAGTATAAACCTCGCCAATAGGGCACTACAACACAGAAGGGAGGAGAAGACAGGTCTCAATCCACCAGAAGGCAAACTCAATGACTTGCACCTCATCTGGCCAAGCAATACTCTCTTGGCAGCCCCCTTGGGGGGAAAACTCACACTTTTTTCAGACAACTGGCACATTGTCACAAAGGACAAATGGGTCCTAGACATAATTTCACGAGGATACAAATTCCACTTTCACACCTTGCCAATGAAAAGAGGAATGCCAAACCTGCCACAAAATCAATCGGCAGAGGTACAAAAACAAATTACAGCTCTCATGGCCATGAGAGCCATTCAACTGGTACCTACTCGAGAGCAAGGCCAAGGATTTTACTCAAGACTCTTTCTAGTGCCCAGAAAGGACAATGCGTGGAGACCAGTACTGGACCTTTCAATTCTAAACACTTACTTACAAGTACCCAAATTCAAGATGCTAACACTACAGCAGCTACTTCCCATGTTGGGCAAGGAAGCATGGCTAGTAACGTTGGACCTCAAGGAGGCATACCTGCATGTCCCTATCAGACAAAGTTGCAGAAGATACCTCCATTTCATTGCAGGTTCAACCCATTACCAATTCTCTGCACTGCCCTTTGGCTTATCTACTGCGCCCAGAGTTTTCACAAAATGCCTGGCACCAGTAATTGTATACTGCAGACAAAGAGGAATTCAAATATATCCATACCTGGACGACTGCCTCATCCAAGCAGAAAGCAAAGACATTCTCTTACATCATCTGGCCTTTGTAAAGCATCTACTAAACTGCCTGGGGTACACAGTAAACGAAAAGAAGTCAAAACTTGTACCCTCACAAAAAATGACATTCCTGGGTGCCAGCTTGAATACAACAGCCCAGAAGGCTTATCTTACGCCAGACAAGCAACTACAACTAACTCAATATTTCAAGACAATGGCAACAAAGACCCAATTAACTGCAAGAAAAATTCTGCAGGCTTTGGGCTTCATGGCATCTTGCATTCTAATAATACCATTTGCAAAGCTGCATATGAGGAAATTACAGTGGTACCTAAAAAGCGTATGGTCTCAACACAGCCACAGCTTGGACACAATGATATCTCTTATTCCCTGCCTACAACAGGAATTTCTATGGTGGTCACAGGCATGTCACCTCAACAAGGGTCAGCCTTTCACCTTGCCCCCAGCCAGGCAAACTATTACAACAGATGCTTCAGACTATGCCTGGGGGGGCACACATGGCAGGGCAATGCATTCAAGGCCTATGGACTGCAGATCAAAGAAATCTGCACATAAATCAAAAAGAGATGCTAGCTGGACAGAAACCTCTGACAGCCTTCAAGGATCTATTACATCCAGGACAACTTGCAGTAAAGACGGACAACACCATAGTTATGTGGTACATAAACAAACAAGGGGGTACACATTCCTACCCTCTATGCAGGCAAGCAATGATCTTATGGAACACAGCTCTGGTCTACCAAGTCCAGTTACAAGCTCAATTCCTGCCAGGACAGAAGAACACATTGGCAGACGACCTCAGCAGAAACATCAAAGATCCCCACGAGTGGAAACTAGACACACAGATATTTGCAATGATAACTCAAAAATGGGGCCTTCCAAACATAGACCTGTTTGCCAGTCCTCAAAACTACCAACTGACAAAATTTTGTACAAGGACATTTCACCATTAAGCTTGGAAAGTGGACTCTCTCTCTTTCAGTTGGAAAAACCTGACAACATATGCCTTCCCTCTATTACCTCTCCTCACAAAGGTTCTTTTGAAGGTCAAAAAGGAGAGACCACGACTGATTCTCATAGCCCCAGACTGGCCACGCCAGCACTGGTACCCGCTACTGAAAAATATGGCCCACAGCCCACCATGGATATTGCCTCAAATACCCCATTTGCCCACACAACAAAACAAACAGATTCTTCACAGCCAGCTCAAAACTTTAAATCTGGCTGCATGGCAAATCAACTAAACATCCAACCAGCTCCTCTTTCACAAGCAGTTCTGGATGTTATTCTGGAAGCTAGGAGGCCAAGCACCAGGAAGGCTTATTCGGACAAATTGAAAAGGTTTTGTGCCTGGAACCAAGCTAAAGGCCAAGACACAATTCAGCCTCTCATACCTCACATTCTACAGTATTTAGCTGAGATGTTGCACAAAGGACTTTCCTTTTCCTCAATCAAAATTCATGCTTCAGCTATTTCAGCTCCTACAACACGGATCCACCTTTATTTTCACATCCTCTTCTAAGGCAGTTCCTCAGAGGGGCAAAAAACGTTAGACCACCCAGGAGAGCTCCTACACCAACATGGGACCTCAACTTTGTTCTGGAAAAACTAACGATATCTCCTTTTGAACCAGCTTTCTCTGAAGATCTTCAGTTCCTATCATGGAAGACTGCCCTGCTCCTAGCAATAACTTCAGCTAGGAGAGTCTCAGAACTACTGGCACTAATGGCAGTGGAACCTTTCCTCATTTTTCATCGACAGAGTTTCTCTACGAACTAATCCTTCCTTTATGTCTAAGGTGGTTTCCAGTGCAGCTTTAAATCAAACCATCCACTTACCCACCTTCTTGCCCAATCCACAGAACAAAGGTGAGAGACTCCTGCATTCCTTGAACATTCACAGGCAGCTTCGTTACTACTTGGACAAAACTAAGGCTTTCAGAAAAACTGACCAGCTCTTTGTATCCTATGCTACAGCTTCTCAAGGGAAGGCTATATCTAAGCAAACCATTTCTAAATGGATAGATCATTGTATACGGTTCTGCTATACCCATCATGGGAAACCAGTTCCTGCTACCATTAGATCCCACTCTACCAGGGCAACAGCTACCTCTACAGCCTTTCTCAGGGGGGTTCCAACCAAGGAAATTTTAGAAGCTGCAACTTGGAGTTCAGTACACACCTTTACCAAACACTATCACCTACCTCTTTACTCTAAGTCCAGGGCGGGCTTCGCCACTGCAGTTCTGCAGGGCCTGATTGCCCCCACTAACCCTCTATGATACCTCCCCCCACCTTAGCTTTGGGATTCAACCCAAGTGTGATGACTGCAGCAGGGTAACATGATGAACATAGTACAGTTTTGTACCTACCATAAATGTAGATGTTCGAGTGTTCACCCTGCTGCAGTCCATGTTACCCTCCCTCCATCCCCTCTGTTCTACTGGCAAAATCTCTTCTATGCCTTACTGATGTATTTGCTTATAGCTGAAGGGATTTTGTGTTTGTGCAGTGTTCACTCCATTTGGTACTAATTCTGACCACCTTTTTGGGGGCACCTGACATCTGGGGCAAGAAAAACTGAAGAAAATGGCATCGGTTGCATTATATGTACCCCTGGCGCACTGACGGCAGGGAAGAGGCAACAGCAATCGACGCCGGACCAAGACTTTGGAATTCCGGCCGACTGCGGGACCGCCTGACGACAGGATAACCCAAGTGTGATGACTGCAGCAGGGTGAACACTCGAACATCTACATTTATGGTAGGTACAAAACTGTACTTTCTGTAATATTGTGGATGTGATTTTTGTTTAATGTTATATGAGTGTATAGTGTATGTTTTATGTAGCAATGTTATGATCTATTTTTAGTTTGTGATCAGAGATGTGGTTTGTGTTTTATTTTTTTTTTTTTATTAATTTATAGATTTTAATTATGTGGGGACTGAGGAGATGTGATGCTGCAGAGATTCTTTGTGTGTGCATGTTTTTGTGAGTATTAAATTAAATTCACTTTCATGTTTTAATGAGTAATATAAACATGGCAGGTTTAGGGTATTCCTAGCTTGTTTGTGTGGGTAGAGTGATGATAGATGCTTTGGTGATGTGGATAGGTTGATGATAAAGGTCTAATGACATGGGCAGTATGGTGATATACACAAAAATATATACATAGTTTTCCAGAAACATCTTTGTATCGTAAATTTATTTGGGTAGAAATATTGTTTTTTTTCAATTTCAGGATATATATATAGTTTTATTTTTTTATATCCTGCATGTGTATCTAAGCATTGATAAACATCTTATATATGTCATCAACCACTGAAACAACATTCACATTTTACATAATTCTGCCCTAATCCTAATAAAACAGTTCACACACTGTATACTTACATTATGCACAAATCCCACAACAACACAAAAACATCCCACCTAAATTAAAGCTCTAGAAAAATGAATGAAAAAGTTTAAAATAAAGCCATACCAGCCATTCAGAAAATGCCATAACCAGCAAAGCAGGTGTGATTCTGCGTAGTTAAGCTGAATAAGGTAATTCAGCTAAAATGTAACCAAGTTAAGATATCATAACATACCCCTACACTACTAAAGTAATACTACATACTTAGCTGACACTATAAAAAATTGAAAATCAGTACTGCCTCTGGCTTATCAATGGCAAATGACTGTTTTGGACCATGCTAAGGACTTGAGGGAGCCTTGAATGTAGCCCTACTTATATTCAGCAACCCCAATTTTGTGATTAGCATTTTACTGTCTTTCCTTACTGTTGATCATAGATATTCCTCTACATTTAAGTATAATATTTTTTCTGAATTAGCCCCTGTTGTTTATTATTTACTCAAATGGAGGAAATTATGTTGTGCCTTTCTTTGAATGCAGTCTACTCTGGAAGATCTGCCAGGTTTGGTATGTCTTACAGAGTGAACTTTTCAAACAGTTTACGTCTTCTAGCTAAAAATGGTGATGTTTTGAATTTGACTCTTTTTTTTTTAACTAGATAGAAATAAAATCTATAGAACTGCATGTTCATTTTATTTATTATTTTTTGTATCATCCTTGCTAGCATACCTGCCAACTGTCAAGCCTCCCCTCAATCAAACATTACACTGCTGAGAGGGGTTATCATCTATGTGGGTGCTTTTGTCTTATTGCTGCCATCACAGCAGTAAGAGCATTTTTATGTTATGGCTAAACCCCACCCTTGGTGGTACTGACAGCAGTTGTGTTACTGCAAGGGGCCCCTATCTCCCCCACTGTGGCCATGCATTTTTGCTGTCCCACGTGCTAACAAGGGATGCTGTCATCAGCTTTGGCTGCCATGCCCATGTCTTAACTAGCCTGGCTCCCTGCATCATGATGAGCCTCTGCACTCCAGCTGAGTATCTCTCATTGGAGCAGTGATGTGAGCTGGGCAGAAACCATGGTTTCTGCCCCCCCAGTATGGGTGCATCCATCTTCTCTGCCTGCACAGTCGAGAACCCAGGCCACTAGCTGGATTTAGGCCAGGGCTTTATCTCTGTACTACACAGGTGCAGGAATTGTCCCATTTAGTTTTATTGTTGCACTGTTACTGTGTTTAATTTTCAGTTTTCTTATTTTTTATGTTTTAAGTTGCCATTTTTAAGGAAACATTATTTTCCTTTAGCATTCTTTCTTACAATTTCCATTTATCATTAGTGAACACCACTTGAAATAAATTGCTTGGCAATCGCCCACTGTTTTGCATACAGTTAGCTTCCTTGGCGTTTTCAGCATTTTGAAGGCTCATATTACAGCAACTCCTGCTGTAAGGCTGTGCCTGGACTTCTTTTGTATTTCTCTGAGGAGCTGTTGATTATTGCAGGGAATGTTTTCCTTTGTCACTTAGATAACACAAAGTTAGCTAGAATAGCTGTGTGAAATCTTAACCAGAAATCTCAGAGGGGATTTTAGTCATCATTTCTGTGCCCATATACTTTCCACTGTTTGAATGGATATTTCTGCCACTGTTTTGTAGTAATTTAACAGTCTTTTAGTACAAAGCTGGAGTTGGCCAGTTTTGTTTATCATAGCCTTTTGAAAGTTCATTTATCAGCATTACCTAGGTTGATGTTTTTTTTTAACTTCAGGGTACATTGCATTTCTTGAATTTGACATTTCAGTAAGACATGCAGTTGGTAAACATTTTTGTGTGTTTCCTGTCAGAGAGTTCCATTTTCAGCAGTGTTTTCTTATTTAATTACAGACTTTTCACAAATGAGCTGGTAAATCACTGTAGATCTTTGGAACGGTTTTATTTTTTTACTTCGCAAACCGCCATGGAGATTTTCTTTTATGATCTTTGGAATGAAACTTAGGAATCCTTGAAATGGGTTTATAGCATTCTGGATGTCAGAGCATTTGTCAGCAGGTGGTGTTATCATGACGAGGCCAAATACACGACTGAAAAATGTTCCATAACCTCCTAGTTCTTTAAAGTTAACTTCTGCTGGTGATATTCCCTTATTGTGATCTTAAATAATGTAACATCACAGTATGATTGTTTGCAAATTAACTGTATCTGTATAAAATTCTTTACATTGCTGGTGACCGCTGCGTTTTTAATGTAAGCTGTTAGTTTCCATCAGCAGCAGCTTTTTAGTATTAAAGTCACTCTTTATTGAAAAAACACAATTCTGTTTCAGCAGCACATTTAATTTGTTTCATGTACATCATTACATTTTTGTTTAATTTTAGGCATAGATTTGGAAAACATTGTGTACTACAAGGATGACACTCATTATTTTGTGATGACAGCTAAAAAGCAGAGTCTCCTAGACAAAGGAGTAATATTGCAAGTAAGTAGATTTGAACAGTGTTTCTGTGTTAGACTTGTGCTAACTTTACTAATTAACAGTTTGTGTAGTATCTTTGTGTTTTAAGCACATTAAGTGTTGATAGATTTGATTACTGATGTACATCTTTAAAGTACAGTACTAGGCAGGAGAAATAAATATGTACGGCTACATGTATATGTGTGCGTACATACATATGTGTGCATGTGTAAATGTACATATGTGCACGTGTTTATGGAATATATGAATATATGAGTGTCCAGTGTTTGATAATATGAAATATGTTGTACTGTAGGTTTTGATAATTAATTATGTGATGAGTGATGAAGCCACAAATTTTAAACTGAGTTCTCTAATCCTGCATTGCAA
The DNA here is from genome assembly GCF_019279795.1 of Protopterus annectens. Classification (NCBI taxonomy): domain Eukaryota; kingdom Metazoa; phylum Chordata; order Ceratodontiformes; family Protopteridae; genus Protopterus; species Protopterus annectens. Next base: position 698,267,335 of record NC_056745.1, read on the forward strand.
GCAGTACAAAGTATTTTGTTTTGTCAATTTTTTTCTGTTTTGTAGTTAGACTACTTTTCCCCCAGTGATCTCAGTGGACTATTTTGAGTGATAGTCATAGTCACATGACTCACAGATGCGTAAAGGCAATCTGCCGTCATGCCAGTATGCCTGTATTTAAATAAAGTGTGAAAAGCATTTTAGTAGTCTTCAGCCTTCCACAGAAACACCCAGTAAAGTCTCGCACTTCCAAATTGGCGTAAAGAGATGAAGTGAATATGTACATAAAAGTCCCAGCAGTTGTGAATATGCTTCACATGTAGATAATTGATTAATGCTGTCTCCTGTTTTCAGCAAGCGTTAGGGAGAGCAAAGCTTCACAGATCACTTGAGAGCTTTCCACAAGATTTTGCACTGGTTAAGGCTCAACACGGCTGGCCCGCAGCTTATCAAAACTTTTCAAAGACTTATATCACTCCAAAGTTACCCTTGTAGCTTTTATAAAGTTGGAAAAGGGGACGATAGGACACTTGTTAAAAGGGGACAGAGTATTCAAACAAAATCAAAAGGAACACATTAAGAGGGTTGCACTTGGTGGGAGAGGATTGGCAATATTTTTAGTGAGTATATACCACATTTTTTTCTGAAAATATATTTACTAAGGGAGGTTGTAGAAAGAAAGTCAGAGAGTTTAGTATAGAAGTTTAAGGAAGAGTTAAGGAATTTTTTGGGCAAAAAACATAATTGACAGACCGGACAGACAGGAATACTATGATACACTGAGAACGGGAGGGGAGGCAAGACATACTCAACTAAATATCTCCTCTCTCTCTCTCTCTCACTGTCTCTCTCCTCTTTCTTTGCCATGTTAGGTCCCTGCCTCCATCTCTGCCCCAGCTCTATACTTCCTAGTTGCCATCTCCCTTTATCTCCCATGGCACCTCCTGCTGTTAATTACATCAACTCACTTTTCCCTCCTGGTTTTACTTTAAACTTTGTTTTTCCTCTTTCTGCTATTTACTAAGTGTGACACTTTATGCTATTCACTAAATGCAGAAGTGCTTAATTTGCATAACAACTTCTTAAGTTGGCCCAAACTTTGACCAGTCTTTTTATAATTCTCCATTTCGACAAATATTGGGCTCCTTGCTTACATAAACGTTGAGTTAAAGTATTACATCAAGGTTGAGACAAAGTATTAATTAAATTAAAAGCTTTTATTAATGGCACAGTTAGCTAAAAGTTATTGAAAAAAGGCAGTTATCAATAGATTTCAATGTGACATCTTCAAAATTAACTTCTGAGTTACTGGTATTGTAGGAAATCTTCAATAATTCTGTACTTCTACATGGAGATATTTGGGATGTAAAATATATTCAGCGCTGTGTTCATTGCTATTATATAGTTACAGTTGGTTATTACAGACAGTGGAAATTCTCAAAACAAAAGTGCAGGCTATCTTGTAAATCATTTGAGAAGTGGATGCCAAGAAATTCAACTTGAGATCAAAGCTCAAGAGGTGAATTTTGACATCCATATTAAGGCACTTACTGGAGGATTACAACTGGAGACCCAGTCATAATTCTTTTTAGTGCATGGATCTTTATCTATTCCAAGGACTACTGATTACAGAAAAAAGGAAAAGAGTTAAGTGTTTTACCGACTTTTAAAGCCAGTAAAGCCCTTATCAAGCAACAGTCACTGCATGGTAAGTATAGACATCACCTGTCACAGGACACATTAACCACATTGTACATATTTCATCTCAGGATAAACAGCAGAATCAGTAGCATGCTCTGTAGCACTACAGCAGACTGATGTTGAGAGCAGAATGGCTGTTGATCGTGCTGTTTCTGTCATTCTCATGACCCAGCCTCAGGACAGTGATACACAGTCACAAAGTCTACTGGCAGGGCCTCATGCCCCACAGCTGGTGGACAACTCCATAGGCAATGACACAGCCTCACATACTAATTACAACAAGGGGTGGGGGGACACTGCATAGCTCAACACTTGGTTCTTGTGCACAACCTGAACTTCTTGATGAAGAGACAACACTTCTGGAGGTAGCAGTACCCACTGTTACACCTGTACACAGGGTTTGACAGATGAAGACATATTTCTCAGTTTGCTCCAGAGACATTCAGGTCCTTGTCTGCCCTGCAACACATGTGCTGTGATATAGTTCAGACACTGGTTACTGCCACTGGAAGTTGTTTAGAGATGATTAGCGTGCTATAGGGTATACCCGAGGATATTCATTACTACACAGGGAATATTAGCGGTCACGGACAATGCCATGATGATCCTTATGTGTAGTATGGTTGAAGCAGTGGTATCCCCCATATACACGCTAGCAAGGACTGGGGGACAAAGCTGGATATGGACGAGAGTACGCCATATTTCAGGTCTACCTCAAGAAAGTACCGCAGGCATTCATGTGTATTCCTCAAAGCAAAAGGCAGTCAGACCTTGTCAGACTTCCACAATATGTGATAGACCCCCTCTGTAAAAGTCCAGGGCTTGTAGCATCTTAGGTCAGTATCTGTGGGTTCCTCTGCATCCAGTAAATCCCAGCATCAGAGTAACTTGGCATCAGGCTGCCATGCTAATAGTTGCTGATGATCTATGAGACCATTACCCACACTGTCTTTGGTGACACCTTCCAAATGTAAGTAACATTTTTGAACCTCAGCAATACAGAACTTTCTCACAGTGAAGTCACTTTGCAGACATGGGGAGTACGAGTTCACATGCTATATGCTCCTCAGGACAAATGCTGCACTCATTTTTTGAACCTGAAAAGAAAAGAAAGAGACAATGGCAGCTGAAAAAACCAAATATATATATAGATAAATATAAGGAAGAGCGAATGCGGCAGTAAAGCAACTTATGGTGGAAAAAAATACATTTCCTTTAACAAGTAAATATAACTTCAGTAATACTGAAGTGAACTACTCAGAGTGTTAGCTCTAAACTTTTTTCATAACACTTGCCCCTTTATAGTTCACTCAGTCTCTGCCAGTATAAGCAGCACTTGTGCCACTGACCACTAAATGCTGTACAAACGATGATGGCTAATACCATCTGACCACCAAGACTGTGTATGATAAGAGGAGAAATGTTTGATGTGTAGTGTAACTTGATCATGCACCACTCAGCATAGCCTACAAGTAACAATGCATGCATCAGGTATTATGTCTGTAACTTTGCTCTGCCGGGCAATAAATAAAATGACCCTGGTTGTAAAGTAGATGCCACCTGTTTGCCTGCACAATTATAAATCATGCACAAGTCTGCCAAAGGGGTTGTTGTACTACTGCTGTTGGCTGACCACTGTCTGTTAGGAGAAATGTTAGAGGGGGCTACACTGCCACTGTAGGTGGCTGGCCATGGTAGTTGTGCACTAGACCAGTGTATAATCATGTTACGCAGAATGCAGCAGGCCATAAACATTCTGCATGCAATAGCAAGCGCATACTGAATCCCCCTCACCCACAACTCATTTAGTCTAAAGAAACTGGCTTTGAGTAGGCCAAGCATTCACTCAGTGACTGTCAGCATCTGGAACAGAGTAGTATCAAAGTGCTTTGCAACAGCTCACTATGGCTTACAGACGTGTCATTATCAAGAGTTTGAATGTGAAAAACAAAACAGAGAAAGGACACACCGCGAAACAGGGAGTAATGACTCAAGACTACCTAAACCACTGTATAGATACTGAAATAACTGTGGCTGACCATGTTAGAGTAGTTTGCACTTATCAGCATGGTGACCATGAGGAATTCAGCCATGCAGGAAGAGAGGCAGTACAGTGCGCTTGTGTTTCAAATGTGAGAATCATGGGCAGAGCCGCCCCCCTCCCCAGCCATTCCAGTGTTCTATTACTTGGCCATTTCTCCCCATTTACCATAAAGACTGTTGAGACCTGTCAGTGTGCCTACTGTTTTCTTATTTACTTCTACAATGATTACAGATACTGAAAGAAAATAGCACAAAAACTAATAGCCATTTGCTAAACAAACAATACAGTCTCACATTGAAAATGGACTTAGCATGAGCAGTAAACCTCAATGCCCTTAAAACTCACATTCATTGAAGCAGCATTAAATCCCACATTCAAAGAAAATGCATCTGGTCAGTGGAGGATTAAGTTTATCTTTAGGCTGTTTTCAAACCATAGGCTCCTTGCACACATTTTTAGGGCCATGTATAAATGTGTGTGTTTTTTGATTCACCGTCCTGATTGTATTTAATTATAGTCCTTGTATAATACAGCACCTCTTGCTAGAATGTGTTTTAAATTTGTAGCTTTGAACATTCTTCCAGTAAGCAATGAAACAAAAATTACAAATCTACCCATTTCAGAAAATTTCATCCATAATAGACCACTCAGGCATCTGTCATTGCAATCTGCCAATATCAGTCAGTAAGCACAATCTCTGCAGAAGTAAAAGTTATTTTGTTTTATGGCTCTGTAAGCCACATTAAAGAGATATGTAACTAATGAAGAAGTTGTTACTGGCAAACAACTTTACATTTCAGTGTTTCATCTGCAGATTCAGCCCTTGAAGAATTAACTGCCTATTTTACATTAAAAAAAATTGGCAAGCTGGTACTATTGCAGTAGGATTGACTGACAAATTGACAGCAAGTTCATAGTTACTAGACATCTCATACGAAGGAGGACACACTCAGGAGTGCAGAACCCCTATCCCCATTAAAATTCACTATGTAATCAGCGATGAAAAGGGTACTGCAATATCAGCACTCCACCTACATGGTGTGGGAGTAGAATCCACAGCCTTCTGCACCAAAGGCAATTATGCTACTGGCACTGCTTTCAAATTCTATAGCATAAACAGTGACTGACATTTGATAAACAAAACCATTAGTTGCACATTGAAAACAGACTTAACTTGAGCAACGGTAAACTTCTCTTCCCTTGAAACTCATAATTCCATGAAAATGCACTGAAACTCATAATCCTTTGAAAATGTGCTGAAACTCATAAGTCCCAGAAAATGTAGTGAAATTCAAATTCACAATTCTGTCAGCAGTCTGGTAGTTGGTATGGAGGATTCAGTCTCTTGTATCCACTGAAGTTCACAATTCCTTCAGTAGCCTGGTAGTTGGAGTAGAGGATTCAGGTTCTTGTCTCAGCTGAAGCTCACAATTCCTTTAGCAGTCTGGTAGTTGGTATAGAGGATTCAGGCTCTTGTCTCCTGTAACCAAGTAACAGGGTCAAGCCTGATCAAGTTAACTGACAACGCCTAAAATAATGGGGATACAATGGCCCAAAGATAGGGATAGATTTTAAATATTGCTCTTTTTAACTTGAGAAGTTGCTAGAATAACAGGATTTGTGTTAGCATGCATTTTCTGAAGGATATGAAATCTGAAACTCATATGTATGTCTTTATTTAGTGACTTCAGTCCTCATTGACTTGCCAGAAAAACACAGATTTTATAAGAAACAGACCAAAACTATGAGAATAAATCTGGACATTTGAGAGGTTTGTTAAAAATACACGCACACACACACACACACACACACACACACACACACACACACACACACACACACACACACACACACACACCTATCTTCTCTCTGCTGTCTCACAGCAGTACATACATACACACACCTTACCTCTCATACAGCAACAAATGGCTATTTTAAATTCCACATACACACACACACACACACACACACACACACACACACACACACACACACACACTTTCTCTCTCATGCAGAAATAGAATGGATGGTTTAAATTACATACATTCACATGCATACGTACACACACTTTCTGTCTCACAAAGAAATGAACAGAACCACTACTTTAAATTATGTACAGACACACAAGCTTACTTACCTTTGCTCTCTCAATGGAACAGCTAGTTTAAATTCCATGTGCAAGTGTGGAAAGTGTTTACATTCGCATTGGTGTGCCTCTGTGCGACCCACACATGTTCCACCTTAAAGGAGAAGACCCCCTCACCGTGGTGTTAAGAAGTATTTTTTTAAATATATTCTTAATTAATTAAAATTAATGTTTAAGCTTCGTAGCCCAGAGTAGGCCACCCCCTAGCCATGAGGCCCTGGGCAACTGCCTGTGCCATGTAGTGCTGGATCCGGGTCTGATTATGGGCACTGCCAGGATGCTGAGCCAACATGATGGTGATATACCCCCATGCATCACACATTCCCTGGCAATTGACAGAATGGTATCCTTTCCCATTCCAGTACAACTCCCCCCACCACCCTGTAGTCCAGATGGGCCCTTTATAGCAACATGGGTGCAGTCTTTCACACCAACCATCTCAGGAACGTGTGCTATTACACAGAAGATATACATGGTGCTAGCTTGCTCCTGTGATGACACTGAGAAATAGATATGCTCATCCACACGTGCCAAGAATATATTAAGAACTACTGTAGTATTCTCAAGGTAGGATCCTGTGATACCTACCGTGTCCCCAGTTTGTCTCTGAAAGGTCCCCATAGCAAGTTTAGTTAGGATTATAGATACCTTGATATCCACATGTGTAGAAATGCCATATATCTCCACCCAGTTCCCATTTATGGGTCACGCAAGTTCGCCAAAGCCCTTATTCTATCCCTGTTCAGTCTGAATTTGTCCAGTAACTCCTGCGCAGCAAAATTAAGGCAAGTTATTCTTTGCCTGTACCTTGTTCTCATAGAAAGGTTTCTGTGCCACTGAAATGAGCAACTCACAGTGGGAAACAGCCAGGCTTGCAGCAGAAGTGAGTATCTTCACTTACAAAGAGGATAGAAGAAGTGCAGATTTGGGTTTTATAACCATCGGTGCACAGTGCAGATATCTCAAAAGGTGGAAAGAAACACTCATTTACATAAGAAAGTCACAAAGTTTTTATACATTCCTCATTTGCATGTCATCATTCCCATAGTTGCATAAGACTTTCTCATCTAGCCGATTTGCATTGATGCAGCTTGTGTCCCTGAATCTTGTCTAAGCCATGTCCCATGGTCGATAATTATTTATTACCCCTATTGCAAATAACTGAGATTTTCCTGTTAATGCAGTACCTGAGTTGTCTGTGAATATCCAGTGTATACAGGATTCTCTTTTCCTTATTTTTGGTTCTGGAAAGAATATAGGAAGACAAATAGATTGGCTTGAGGTGAGTTCTGAAACCTCTTCAGGCATAGACAAAGGATTGGTTCTCAAAGGTACACTATCCTTATGAAAGATGCAAATAGGTTGCCTCTAGTGGAGTGGTGTTCTCTAATTAGGCTTTCCAAACCTGTGCAAGGAGCTTGTCCTTGTCAGGACTAACAAAAAGCAAAGTAAGGTGAGCCTTTAAGGTTCTATGGTCCTTGGTGGTACCAGGAGGGGTACATGACTGTAATCCAACTGATTTGTAAGCTATACTTGTAGCTTCAACTTAAATTAGGAATTCTGACCACTGTTAGTATGGTGAAAAAGTAACAAAAATAGTAAACATTCACAGAGATCCTTCTGTAGGTTTAAGTAGTCTGGTTTATTTTTTATGAGCACTTGTGTCGTAAATAGAAGAATGCTCACCTTATCTGCTTTTTATCCTTATGAAATATGAGAGAGGCTGAGACAAAATAAGAGCTTGATACTATTTGCATTAGTTAGAGCAATGAATATCACTGTTTTCCAGGTTAAGAACTTTAAAACAGCATTGTGAGCTGGTTTAAGTGGAAAAGGTGTCAGTTTTTCTAGCACAATATTCTGTACTCATGAAGAGCCTCCTACTTTCTAGGTGGCTGAATATGTAATACCCCTTCTAGAAACTGTTTCATTTGAGGTAAAGAAGGACGTTGGGGATCTATAGGCAATCAAGAAAAAATGGCCAAAAGATGTATCTTAATGGAATAGTAAGAAAGACTATAGGATAATAACATACACAAATATTGTAAAACCAAAGGCACTTCTTTCCCTTTGTCATATATGATTTTCTAGTGGCAGGTTTCTTAGCTTCATTTAATACCTGCTGCACATATTCAGAGAAAATGTGCTTAAAAGGTGTTAAAATTCTATCATTCAGCCTATAAGCTGAATAAATTGAAGGTTGGGATAAATCAGAGAACCCCTCTGCTGAATGAGTAAGCTTCTGGTAATTGCTGTTTGTTATTTTTGAAAGAAGGGAGAATCACTGTTGCCAGGGACAAAAGGGAGAGTACTTTTGGGTGTTAAAAGGAGTCTTAGTTATCAGAGGAAAGGATGGAAGAGCATGTAGGAGTATTTCTGATCACAGGAATGAAAAAGCATCTGTCTTCCAGTTTGCTGTGAGGGAAAGGTTAGTTTGCTTTTTAGTTGTTGTATTTTGTATTACTTTATTGCCTTTTTCTATTTTGTATACTGTGATTTGTTTTCTTTACACCGTGTTTTACTTGTATTCTGCTTTTAACTGCATATTAAAACTTGAAAAGAGACCACAGCTCTGTCTCTTGTGAGTCAGACAGACATTTTTACCACCTTCCCACCTGATTACTGTTGTGCTCTTAAACACCACTGTCTTTCTAGCTACCTGCCCCGTACGTTAATTTGATCATATATCTCATTTCGTCTCTGCTTTTACTGGCTGGTGTGAGTAAGCACAAAATTATCATTTTGTGAAATCACTTTCATTCAACTATTTAAATTTATTGGCCATCCTACTATATTCCATAGTACCAAAATACAAAAGTGACCACCCCCTTTCAATCTATCTTGCTATTTTAAAAATAGTGACTCTCCACTAAAACTTAACTTTTTAGACAGGTAAAACTTAAGTTACCTACTTTCACATCTGACTCCTCTAGTGCACACTGTAGTGTTTAGGATGAGCCTTTTTTTCATATTACCTTTAAGCATCTACTGCAAGACCACCAGTTTATTGGAGAGCCCACATTCTGCCTCTCAATAGTCATCTTGGGATTAGTGCTTCTGTTTTCTCCTTGTGAGAGAAGGAGTGCAGTTACATTATTTCCTGGAGACTGCTGATCACCAGAAAGTTTAATAACTGCTTTATAGGTGACAGCTTGGAATCTGTGCTTATATTCTGATCCTGATGTGAGTAGGAGCAGAGTGCATTGATTCCTGACTCTTTCTGGTTGGAGAGTGAGTGTTTGTGCTTAATATACCTGATTGATCTGGTTGCTATTTGAGGCATCTACTAGAAAAAGGCTACAAGCATGCAGGCCCTTGCATCATCTGGGACACGATTATGGATCTCCAAAAAGGCCGTGGCCTGCTTCTCTTCTTTGGATTGGTGCTAACATTTTGCTTCTTGTGAGAGAAGAAGCAAAGGAGTATTGTATCTCAACAGAGTGAAGCTGTGCTGAGACCAGTATTAGAAGTAGCCAGGCAGTAGCCATTCATGTGACTCCCCTCTTTTCATCATTCTTGACAAAGGTAATTCTTTATTTTTCAGTAAGTACTGCTTGATTTCTTTCTAACTTCAGCATATCTGCCTAAATACTTCATCCTTAAATTTTCAGGGTCTGCATATTAGTTTCCCTCATGTGTTTGGCAGTGCTCTGTACAGACTCAGACACCTTCAGTGATATTTTTCTTGTAAAAGGAATATATAAGGAAACAGCTCCAGTACTTAGTAATAATGACCATCCCTCCTGGCTTGTCTAAAGGTCAGTTCCCTGTACTTTCTCCTATTAACCTGGTGAACTTGGACATTCTGAGGCAGTGTAGCAGTTGCCTCATGTACACAGACAACCCTTTCCTCTTACCTCCCAACACTCAGACTTGTGAGAGATGCACTTGTATATCTAAATTGGAAGCCATGCACTCTCAAGCCAAGACGGGAATAGCTGATCAAGAAGAGAAGGTCAACACCTGCACCGCACCACATGCAACACATATCCCTCCAGAACACCCACCACCTCAGCTCTCACATAAAAACACAAACCGCACACCCACTTTCGTGGAGGCTGCCAATAGAAATCTACGCAAGCAGCAGAGACCTCTAAGGCAGAAACACACTCGACCACCACAACACAGCACAAACCACAAGACACATAGCTCACCTACACAGTGTGCTCCTCAACCTAAGCCCCTAAAGCAAAACAGCTTGCCCAATACATTAATCATAGGTGACTCAATAGTGAGGCACACTGATGTCCCACTCACTAGGTTGAATAAGGAGAAGGTAACAATCTATCAGGTGCCAGAATCCAACACATAACACACGCACTCAGGTCACTCTACAAAAAGTACAAATATGACTCTGTTACTGTCCATATGGGTGTGAATTACATGAGACGCACCTCCCTGGACTACAAGAAAAGAGACATGGAGGAGCTCTTGGATTATGTGGCCCAGGCAGGTATGACCCTAGACCTGAGCAGCATCCTACCGTTGCCCAGAATGATACCGCAGTACAAGCAGAAAATGATTGACTTCAACAATTTGGCTAAGTTTCTGGTGTTATTCTAAGGGGATCCAGTATCTGTCTGTTGGGATGACATGATTGACAGACCTCAATGCTTTGCCAGAGATGGCCTGCATCTGTCACCCCTGGGTTTCCGGATACTGGCTAAGGCTCTTGCCACCACTATAGTGCCTTTTTTAGGTGATGTTTCAAAGACCAAATTACCACCCTAACAGCTATAAATAAATGCAATCTGAGGGTCATGCTGTTCAACGCTAGAAGTCTAAATCTCAAGATGCACTTGCTTGAAGCACTCCTCAAAATGGAGAACATTGACATGTGTGCTGTAACGGAGACCTGGTTTAAAGCAGCAGAAAGCAGCCCTGCACTACCAGGCTATAACTCATTCCACACCTTTCGGCCCCAGAACATGGACCAAAGCTCCAAAGGCAGTGGTGTCTCCATATTCATAAGGGATATGCACACCTCTAGACTAGTAGCCCAGCATAATACATTTGAGATACTTCAGGTACAACTAACATTGGGTAAGACTGCGATTCAGGTCATAGCCTGCTGTAGGTCCCCAACCATGCCCCAAGACTCTCACTCTACGTTCCTAAGCACCCTGGAAACTGTTAGAGTCCAACCCAATATTCTCATACTAGGTGACTTCAGCTACCCCTCCATCAACTGGGAAAACTACTCATGCACCAATACACTGGCCCAACGCTTCCTGGAATTTGTCAATTCCAATGCCCGGGACCAGCTCATTCTTACCACCACCAGTGGAAGCAACATCCTTGACCTGGTTATTATTAACATGGGAAACTGTTGCTCTACATCAGTAGTCAATTCCTCCCTGGTTAAATCTGACTACAAACTAATCACCATGGAAATCCACATCTCACCCACACCCCCCGCAAAGGTAACCACCATGAAAAACTTCTCCAAAGCTGACTTTGTGCTCCTAAAAACAGAGGTGGCTAACTTCATGGTACCCGTGTCAATGGAAAATAGATGCATGACTGCCGAATCATATACCAATACACTCTACGAACATGTACATAAATGTATGGAACTAGCCATACCCAACAGAACTAAGACGCTCTCCTCCAAAAAAGGAAGCCAATCTGCTGACCTCCTGCCATTAATAAAACTGTTGCAGAAAAGGGTGAAGTCCCAAGACTGGAAAAACTCCCTTATTTGCCTCAACAAAAAGTTGAGATCCCTCATCCAAACCTCTAAAGCCAGCTATGGAGGCAGAATTGCAACAGACACTAAAAACAACCACAAAGCTTTCTATAGTTATATCAAGAATCTCCACGGCAATACACCGGTTTGCTCTGAGTTACTGCACAATGGTACCTCCTATAATGACCCCACAGGTATTGCCAACATACTGGCCAACAGATTCAGTGCCAACTTTACCCCCCCAAGGGCCAATCACAATACTGGAGAAATGCCAGGCACCCAGCATTACTGCAGCACAGGATAAAGATGCATTGTCCAAGGCCAAGAATACAGCTTCTGTGGGACCCGACAGTATCCCTGGATGTGTTCTATGTGAAATGTAAAGTGAACTGGCACCACATCTGTGTGCCATCTTCAATCACAGCCTCACCTCAGGTTTTGTCCCTACCGAATGGCGCACTGCTACAGTCTTCCCTCTCCATAAAGGGGGAGTGACTACAGACCTTAGGAATTATCGCCCCATTAGCCTGACGACTCTGATATGTAAGGCTATGGAGTGCATCATTATGGACTTAATTAACAAGGATATAGGGAATCTCCAAACTCTAGATCCCATGCAATTTGGTTTTGTGAAATGTAGATCATGCCTGCTCAACCTGGTTGACTTCTTTGAGTCCGTCACCAGAGCTGTGGATGAGGGCAAGGCAGTTCATACAGCCTACCTCGATCTGGCCAAGGACTTTGATACCATTCCCCACTCAGGAATTATTGAGAAACTCACCAGACTATATCACTAGGTAGGTTACAAATTGGCTCACCCACAGTGTGAAAGTAGCGGACTCCAAGTCAGACTGCTGACCAGTCACAAGTGGAGTACCACAGTGTTCGGTCCTGGGTCCACTCCTGTTTGGCATCTACTTCTCAGAAGTCCAGGCCAACACGGAGGGACTCTGGCTGACCAAGTTCGCAGACGACTGCAAGCCGGGAGCCATTATTAACTCCCCAAGTGATGTAGACATCCTGCAGAAAGGCCTCATTGAGACCAGTGACTGGTGTCGAAACCATGGCCTTAAGCTAAATGTCAAAACATGCGTTGTCATCCCCTTTGGGAAAAACTCAGTTCCCACTAAGTACCACATCAGTGGGAGCCCACTGAACACTGAAGGCGTTATAAGAGATCTGGGGGCACAGGTTGACAGCAACCTCTTCTTTGACCACCACATTGCCACTGTGGTCAGAAAGTCCTTCGGTGTGGCACATCTCATTACCAAGGGTTTTGCATCCAGGAAGAAAGAGGTCATCGTCTCTCTCTCTACTCTTCCCTCATTAGGCCAATCATTGAGTATAATGCACCATTTGGCATGTACCTCACTAGACACATGCAACAGCTGGAAAGGCCACAAAAGTACCTCATGAAGAGGATCCTAGGCCTTAAACACATGTCCTACACGACATACTCAAAAAACACCAGCTATTATCTGTCTCATATCGTCTACTAAGAGGCGATCGCTGCTTGACTTCATGTCTGACCCAGCTCTGTTAGAAATGCTACATCTAAAGAAATCCCTCCACACGACATGCTCCAGAGACCTCAACCTCATTACCACAATCAGAAGAACATGCTGGAGGGACATGCTCATAACCCAGAGACAACCCGTGCTCTGGAATAGACTTCCCATACATATCAAGCAGAGCACCTCACTGGCCGTCTTCAAGAGAAATCTTGATGAGTGGATGGGAAATTGAAAGATCACCCCGGGGATCACTCCAATAACTCTACTTGATAGAGGCACTGGAAACTAATGTCGTGCAGCATGATGCCAGGGACTTCTGTGGGCTAGGCTTGTAAAGGCTCCAGGGCCATTAGCCTAGTACACACCTATGAATCTATGAACCTTTATACAGGGAGTTCTGGAGCAGAACATCTTTGACTGCCTGTTATGAATGGCGGCAAACAGATCTAGTTGAAAAGTTCCCAATAAGTGGATAATTTCCTGGAAGATTCATGGGGTTATGCCCTGGTCCTGCTCATCTTATCTGCCACAGAATTCTTCTGTGATAGAACATGAGTATTCTGTAGGGACAGACTAAATTGTAGGGCCAAATCCCAGACTAGTACTGCTAATCTGCAAAGTGGGTAAGATCTGGTTCCCCCTCTTTGTTTATGTATCACAGGACTGTGGTGTTGTCTCTGATGACCAAAAGAGGTCCTGGTGTCTAGAGACGGTACAGAGATTTGAGAACATTTAGTAATACCATTATCTCTTTGACATTTATGTGCCTTTTTTTGTCCTGATGGTTCCACAAACTTAAACTGTCACCACTTTGGAAACAGCGAATCATCCATGCAAAATCTGATACATCTGTGCTTACAGATTGAGAAGAGAGATGAGAATTGAGAGTCCTAAGCAAGCAATCAGTCATGATGGACTTGGGCATCCAGATTGATAGCAACCTGACTTTTGACCACCATGTTGCTTCCATTTTATGGAAAGCCTTCCTCATAAGTAAGGGTATCTCATCCAGGGAGAAGGAGGTCATAACATTCCTGTATTCTTCACTTATAAGGCCCATTATTGAGTACAATGCCCCTTTCAGCATGTACCTCGCAAAGCACATGCAGCAGCTGGAGAGACCATAGAGGTTCCTCACCAGGAGAATCCAGGGCCTCAAACATCTACCATTCACAGACAGGCTAAAAGCCCTATCCCTCTACTCAGTTTCTTGCAGACTTCTCAGAGGTGACCTCTGTCTGGCATACAAGGCAATCACAGAACCCTCTTTGATGGGACTGCTGCATATCTGCAAGTCAAGCTCCACTCGAGTAACCTGCACGTGTGGCCTCAACCTGGTCTGTGACATCAGCAAGACTTGATGGCAGGACAGATTTGTGTACCAGAGACTCCTCCATCTGTGGAATAGACTCCCTGTCCATGTCAAGCAGAGTACCTCTTTACCCCTTTTTAAGCGCAACCCGGATAACTGGATGGGAAACACAAAATACACCCCCGGGATTCCACCCATGTCCCTGCTGGACAGGGACATCCGGTGCTGATTTGTCTAAACATGGGCTAAACTCTTGGCTAGGCTTATAAGGGCCTCAGGGCCAAGAGCCTAGTAATCTCCTATGATCCTATGATCCTTTGAGATGGTTTACCCACTAGTGAGTCTCCATCTCCTTCTTTGACAAAAGCCAGCACTGGAGATCTGAAATGAAATGGAGTGGGGTGAGAGTGCTGCTGTTGGGTCTAGATCTGAAATAAAACAGCGTGAGGGTGGGAGTGCTGCTGTTGAGTCTAGAATGATTTTTGGAACAGTAGAATTTTTCTCATAGATAATCTGGCAATATAAATCATGAGATTTGTGAGTGCCATAAATCCTAATATTGTAAGAAAATCCCTGGCTGCTGTGCGAGTCTCTCTGAAAGATATCAGTAACTATTCCTTGTAATGGTCCACTTTGTCCTGAGGAAGAAAAAGCATCATGAAAGATGTATCTAGAAGAATCATGAGATTTGTGAGTGCCATAAATCCTAATATAGTAAGAAAATTCTTGGCTGCTGTGTGAGTTTGTCTGGAAAACATCAAGAACTCTTGATCCACTCTGCCCTGAGGAATAAAAAATGTCATGAAAGACAGCTTAGAAACACTATCCTGTGAGATGGGATGAAGGAAGATTTTTCTAGGTTAGGTTGAACCCCCAGATTGAGCAGAATGTTCTTTATGAAAAGAATGGATTCCTGACTGTCTGGAAAAGAGTCTGCAAAAATAAGCCAGTTGTCTAAATATGGAAAAATGTGAATGCATTGCAACTTACAGTGAGCTGTTAGGGTTATCAGATGTGAATGCATTGCAACCTGCAATGACCTATTACTGGTATCATACACAGTAAACATTCTTGGAGCTGTTGACTACCCAAAGGATAATGTAGAAAACTTAAAATGGGAAGTAAAAATAGAAAAATCTTAAAATGCCATTGATTTTTTTGTTTGTCTTTCGGCTTTTCCTGGTTAGGGGTTGCCACAGTGGAACTCCGGTTCGCTAATGATTGGCAGTGGATTTTTACGGTGCTGAGTTGCCAGCCTGACACTCAACCTTCAAATAAGGCACACCCATTCACGCACACACCTATCTGCATGTCTTTAAATTTCACTCGACCGCGGGGAGGACATGCAGACTCCACACAGGAGGAGCTCCAGCTGAGAATCGAACAGGAGAACCTCTTGCTGTGAGGTGACAACGCTAACCGCTGCACCACCACGGTATAAAATGCCACTGATGTTTTTGTGAATTTAAATATGATAAGCATCTTTTATGTTAAGATTTTCAAGGAAACTGAAGGGAGGTATGAGAGATAACAGAAACTGCAGAGAAAGCATTTTGAACTTTGGAATTTTAAACATTTAACATTTGTTTACTAGGAAAGTCTGATTGGGACAGAGCCCATGTTTAGATGAGGCCTGGGGAGAAACACTTCAAATGCATGTGTTTGGAATGTAGGAGGAAACCGGAGCACCTAAAAGAAACCCATACAAATGCAGGGAGGAAATGCAGACTCCACACAGAAGGCACCACAGTCAAGAATCGAACCAGAGAACATCTTGTTGTGAGGCAACGATGATAACTGCTGCACCACTGCGCTGCCCATGATGTTTTGATATTCAGGTTTAGAAATGAAAGGTCCAGCCTGAGTCTCCATGTTCCTTCTTTCTTTGGCACAAGAAAAACCATTGCGTAAATCCCTTTTTCTCCCTCTGTTCTGGTGGGAAGGCTGAATTGCTCCCTGAGACAGCATTAAATCCAGGATGGAAGGAAGCACAACGGCTTGACTGACAGGATGGAGAGGAATCCCTTGAAATGGGGAATGGAGTCCTACTGATAGATATAGTCTTTTTCTATAATCTTCAGTACCCAAGAGTATAATATAATATAATCCAGTGCCAAAGAGGGAAGTTAACAGAGGTTTT
Organism: Protopterus annectens; assembly: GCF_019279795.1. NCBI lineage: Eukaryota > Metazoa > Chordata > Ceratodontiformes > Protopteridae > Protopterus > Protopterus annectens. The sequence goes on from NC_056745.1 coordinate 698,283,860, forward strand.
GGGAAAGCCTTTATGAGATTGCCATGGGGAATGGGGAAGAGATTGATGGAAGGCACAGTCAGTCTACTTTTTAGCTAGTGAAGGTCCTTCTTTCTTTTTAGAACCCCTTTGCCACTGCTTTCTGAAAGTTTGTGTATCTGTCTTTTTTGGGTGGGGTTGTATTATTTCCAAGGAAAAGACCCTGGAATAGAAGGAAGGTTTCTGATGTTCTTCATCTCACATTGCTGCAGTCATAACCTGTGGGTAGTCCGCTGTCCTCGGTCGGCCCGAATACCAAAGTATTAGGCTGGCGTCGGTCATGGGCGCTCAGATCTGACGTCAGTGCGCCATGGTATTAAAGCGCATGACCGACGTCATATCCTCAGTCTTTTTTGCCGCATGGTCCGAAGCAGAAGCAGCGTTTGCAAGTGCCATTCGGCGTTCTGAAATTTTCGTATTCTGAGTTTCAGACCGAAACCAAGTTGGGCTAAGTACCCCGTTGGGGAATATTTTTGTTTTTTCTTGCCTCAGTTAATTCCGGATGTCAGAAAAAGTGAATAATTGTATTTCTTGTGGGAAACAGATACCGCATAGGGATTACCACTCTCTGTATTCCTTGTTTGGGGCCTGAGCACGACGTAGTCGGGTGTCGCTTTTGTGCTAGATTTAATAAGCGCACCATTAAACGTAGGTTAGATTGCGCTAGGCTTGTCTTGAAGCGGTGTAATTACAATATGCCGTCGGATCCTCCGACGCCCGCTACCGCTAAGAAGCGCAAGGAGAAATCGTTAAGGTCCAAGCAGGGTGAATCGTCCGTTCCGGACGCCGGTTCTTTAGAAACTACGGTGAACTCTGTAGATCCAGCTGAGGTTTCAGTTGAGTCTCAGGGGGAACCGTTAATTTTGCAAGATGTGGCCTCTCAGGAGTCAGGTCAGGCTGAGGGGGCCTCTCAGGTTGCTGTACTCCCTTCTTTGCCTAAGGTGGTTAGGCCTTCTCCTTCTGTCTCTAAGGTACCTTCCAAGGTCAGGCCTGGTTTGCTTTTCTCAGGTGTCAGTCCTAGTTCTGCAGATTCTGTGCCTAAAAAACACATGCTTAAAATGGCAGAAGATTTGATTTCCTTAATCAGGGGTTCTATGCCCCCTCCAGATAAGAGGCCTAGGGTGGAGCCAGAGGTGGAAAGTTTGGAACAGGCTTCAGATTACTTAGAGTCTTTGGCTGAAGACATTCAGGATTTTCCTCCTTATTCTGATTCAGACGCAGAGGATTCCAGTCCTTCTGCTTCTCCTCCAGAGGATTTTTCTTTTTCAGAAACCCTGCATTCTATGAGGGAGCATTTTAAATGGGAAGGTCAGGATTTCTCAGATTCCCGAAAGAGGCTTAGGGAATTTTGTTTTACCACAACATCGGCCTTTGGCTATACCTCCTGTTTTGGATGTTGTTCAGGATGTTTTCTCTGAGGCTTCTCTTAATCCAGACTCTTTGCCTCCTGCGCCTGTTAAGCCAGATAGGTATTACAGAGTGCCAGAGGCTCATAAATATCTGTATAAGAGCCCAAGGGCTGACCCAGAAACTATTAGCCAGGGACCTAAGGGTGTCAGGGCTTCTGTTGTAAAGAATCCTGTTCCTATGGATAAAGATTCTAGAGCTTTGGATAGGTGGGGTAAAAAAGTGTATACCTCTTCCACTCTAGCAATGAGGGCTTTGAATTGCCAGTTTCATATGTTGAAGTACCAGAATTTTCTCCTTACTCAGTTAAAATCTAAGGTAGATGCTTTGGCAGAGGGCATAGAGTGTAAGGAATTACAGGATTTGGTTCATGCCTCTGATCAGGTGGGTAAGCATTCTTTGCAGTGTGGTTTCAATGCTTTACAGGCTTCTTCCAGGGTGGCTGCCACTGGATCAGTTATTCGCAGGCACGCCTGGCTTAAGGATCAGAACTTATCAGAGCATGTTAAAGCTAGAATTTTGGATGCTCCTTTGCAGTCTGAAGTTTTGTTTGGTACTCCTGTAGAGTCTGTCTTAAAGAAAATGGAAGACAAGGCTAAGTCTATGCAGACTGTTAAAGATTTTTTGCAGGTGCAGCCCCCTAAGTTTAGCAGGAATTGGCCTACTAAGGGATGGGCTTACCCTTCTTCTGATTTACAGTCTAGGGGCAGATCTAGACGTGGTAGGGGCAGAGCTCAGGGTTCTTTCAGGCCTAGAACGTGGAGTTCCCCTGCACAATCTACAGGTGAGGGCAGGGGCCAGTCCTTTCGTAAACAGGCCCAATGACCTGCATCTTCAGCTGCCAGATCCTTCCTGTCTGGCAGCTCCTTTGGGAGGAAAGTTGGCACTTTTCAAGCAAAACTGGCTTTTAGTCACCCAGGACAAATGGGTGTTGGACATTATAGATCGAGGCTACAAGTTTTATTTCCACACATTGCCTCCTTTCAAAGGCATGTCAGACGTTCCTCCTCAGCAAAGGGTAGAGGCTCACAAACAGATTTCTTTACTTCTTCAAATGGGGGCTATACAGCCGGTCCCTCTGTCAGAAGTGGGCCTAGGATTTTATTCTCGCCTGTTTCTTGTACCAAAGAAAGGAGACACTTGGAGGCCAATTTTGGATTTATCTCTCCTCAACACATACCTGGACATTCCAAAATTCAAAATGTTGACGTTGCAACAACTTCTGCCTCTGTTGGGCAAAGATCACTGGATGGTAACTCTGGACCTCAAAGAGGCTTATCTTCATGTTCCTATCAGGCCCAGTTGCAGGAGGTTCCTGCGTTTTCGGGCTGGGACTTTACATTATCAGTTCTCTGCATTGCCCTTTGGCTTATCTACTGCGCCCAGGGTGTTTACAAAGGTTCTGGCTCCATTAATAGCCTTCTTCAGGTTAAGAGGAATACAAATTTATCCTTATTTGGACGATTGCTTGATTCTTGCTCAAGACAAAGACAAGCTACTTCACCATCTACAGTATGTTATGGCAGTGTTAAGGTGCCTAGGGTATTCTGTGAACGAAACAAAGTCCAGTCTAGTACCCTCTCAGGAAATGTGCTTTCTGGGTGTGAGACTGAATACAGCTTCCCAGATGGCTTTTTTGACCCTGGACAAGCAAAGGAACCTTACACTTTACTTCCAACAATTGTCTCTACGGTCCAGGCTGACTGCAAGGACAGTCCTTCAAGCCTTGGGGTTCATGGCATCTTGTATTCTGGTGCTTCCCAATGCCAAACTGCATATGAGGAAGCTACAATGGTATCTCAAAATGTATGGACCAACACTGCCACGATCTGGACACTGTCATTCAGATAATACCTTGCATTCAAAAGGAATTTTTGTGGTGGGCTCAGGAATGTCACCTAAACAAGGGACTCTCTGTGACCCGACCAGAGGCAAGTCAGATCTTAACGACAGATGCCTCGGACAAGGCTTGGGGAGCTCACCTCAATGGAAAATGGGTTCAAGACACGTGGCCTGTCAGACTTCAACATTTGCATATCAACTTGAAAGAGATGTTAGCAGTCCAATTTGCATTGATGGCTTTCAAGGATCTACTTCGCCCAGGACAAGTGTTGATTCAAACAGACAACACAACTGTCATGTGGTACATCAACAAGCAAGGGGGAACCCATTCTACCCTCTTTGCAGGCAAGCTATGATTTTGTGGGAGACTGCTCTCAGTTTGCACCTCACTCTTCAGGCAAGGTTTCTGCCAGGAGCACAGAACTCCTTAGCAGATGTTTTGAGCAGACAGATGGTGGATCCCCACGAGTGGAAGTTGGATCCTCATGTATTTCGACAGTTGACAGTGATATGGGGGACTCCAGACATAGATCTGTTCGCTTCTCCACTAAATTTCCAGTTGCCAAAGTTTTGCACAAAGATGTTTCATCCAACAGCTTGGAAGGTGGATGCTCTATCATTCAGTTGGAGCAATCTTCACGTCTATGCCTTTCCTCCTCTGCCTCTTCTTCCCAAGGTGCTCTTGAAGGTCAGACAAGACAAGCCCTCCATGATTCTAATAGCTCCAGATTGGCCTCGACAGCACTGGTACCCTCTGCTGAGGAGTTTAGTACGGGAGCCTCCTTGGCCTTTGCCTTCAATTCCACACCTTTTGTCTCAGGCAGGCAATCATTTCCTCAATGTCAGGATTCAGTCCCTGCATCTGACAGCCTGGCATATTCTGTTCTAGAACCTGGAGGGTCGCAGCTTCCTCAGCAAGTTTTGAATGTTATTTTGGAGGCCAGAAGGCCTAGTACTAGGAAAGTTTATGCTGATAAATGGAGGAGATTTTTTATTTGGAGCAAAGCAAAGAGCTTTGATGTTTCCAGGCCTGATTTGAGTGTTTCTCTTCAATATCTTACGGAATTATTAGACAAGGGTTTGTCTTTCTCCTCTGTAAAAGTTCATGCTGCAGCCATTTCTGCTCACTATGACTGTGACCCACCATTATTCTCTCATCCTTTGTTTAAGCAATTCCTTAGAGGGGCAAAGAACATAAGACCCCCGCGTCGAGCTCCTACTCCTTCCTGGGATCTCAATTTTGTGTTGGAAAAACTTACTTTACCGTCTTTTGAACATGCAGCTACGTCTGAGTTAAAGTTCTTGTCTTGGAAGACTGCTTTTTTGTTGGCCGTTACGTCTGCCAGAAGGGTATCTGAATTACAGGCTCTAATGGCAATTGAACCCTTCCTGATTTTTCATAAGGATAGGGTATCCCTACGTACTAACCCTACTTTTATGCCTAAAGTGGTTTCAAATGTGGCCTTGAACCAATCTATTCATTTGCCTACTTTTTATGCTGATCCCCAAAATAAGGGGGAGAAAATTTTACACACTTTAGATATTCACAGGCAGTTGTGTTATTATTTGAGCAGAACTAAAGGGTTCAGACAGTCTCAACAGTTATTTGTTTCTTTTGCTTTGGGCTCTCAGGGGAAACCTGTTTCAAAACAAACTATTTCTAAGTGGATTGGTCATTGTATTGCTTTTTGTTATTCTCATCATGGTAAGGAGATTCCGGCTGGAATTCGACCTCATTCCACTAGGGCTACTGCCACTTCTACTGCTTTTTTAAGGGGGGTAGCTACTAAAGATATTTTGGAAGCAGCTACTTGGAGTTCGGTGCACACTTTTTCTAAACATTACCATCTCCCTCTTTATTCCAAATCTAGGGCTGGGTTTGCCACTGCTGTTTTACAGGGCATGTTAGCAGCTCCCAATGCTTTATGATTTTGCCAACCTCCCTTTACCTTTGCTTTGGGATTCTACCCACAGGTTATGACTGCAGCAATGTGAGATGAAGAACATAGTACAGTTTTGTACCTACCATAAATGTAGATGTTCGAAGATCCACATTGCTGCAGTCCAATTTACCCTCCCTCCTTCCCCTCTGTAGTTTGGAGTGGTTGCATGGTTTGGGTGATAGATGTTGTTTGTTCATGGGTTTTGGAGGTTTTTCTATTTTTGGCTGTGGCCTTTCTTTTTAGGGCCTTCTGACATCTGGGGCAAGAAAAGACTGAGGATATGACGTCGGTCATGCGCTTTAATACCATGGCGCACTGACGTCAGATCTGAGCACCCATGACCGACGCCAGCCTAATACTTTGGTATTCGGGCCGACCGAGGACAGTGGACTACCCACAGGTTATGACTGCAGCAATGTGGATCTTCGAACATCTACATTTATGGTAGGTACAAAACTGTACTTTATATTATATTTGGGGATAAAAGGACTGACAAATCTAGGAAACCCAATGAATTACATTTACCTTTTATCATATTTCTTGAGAACCTCAGCAGGGGAAGATCCAAATAACACATCTCTGTCTAGAGGTAAATTCAAAAGCTCTGCTTTCATACCTTCTAGTACATTCTGAGTCAGCAGCCAAGCAAATTTCCACATAACTGACCCAGAGGTAGCTGCCCTGGAGACAGCATCTGTAGTGTCATACAAACACGTAATGGAAGTGTTTACTTACCTGAGACACTGATGAAAGTAAAGAATTTACTTTCATTGAAAAGAAGATCAGCAATAATTTTTTATACTATTGTCAAAAGAAGTCAGGAGAAACTTTAGACACGTGAGTGTGACAGTTTACAAAACTAGGGTAGAAGATGTATACCCCTTCTTCCCAAACCTGGCAAAGGCTTTGTCTTTTTTGTCTGAAGGAAAAAGGTTAGATGCCCTGTGGTACATGGAAAAATGATTTTGAAAGGGGAACAACTGCAGGATCTCCCCTTGGATTTCTAGAGAGAAATCTGTGGGCTTGAGGAACTTTGTAAAACATTGTCATATTTCCTGGGGGCTGGAGGCTGACTGTCAGGAGAACTGTTGTCTACATTAAAAGCATCCTGTAAGGCAGATAGATGAGGGATATTGTATTGGCTGAGGAAAGTCTACTTGTAACAAATAAATACCAAATCAACTCTAACTCAATACTGCAAAAATAAAGATATTTATTTCAAAGTAACAAAGAATTTAAGTGCTTTCATCTCAATGCAGAGTCTTCATCAGACTGTGATTACAACTTCTTGATTATTATTTAAACTCCACAAATTAATTAAAAGCAACCAGTTAAATAAAGTAAACATTTTAATGAACCAAACCCTTGCTTTTTAAGTAGACTATGAAATGAGAATGTGCTTGTAGCAGCTCATAGTATCTTTGCTGGGCCTCTGGCATTTCTTTTTTTTCCCGTTTATATAATTCCTTCATTCTGACAGTGGTGTCAGAAAAAGATAGCTCTTCAGCAGGAGAGTCTGAAGATATATTTTCCTTATATTCTGATTCCAGGCTATCTGGTGAAGAAACTTATGGTGCATAATCTAAATTTCCCTCCTGTACCTCAGATCTGAATCACCCACGGTAGTGGTGCTGCAGTAGCGTTGTCGCCTCACAGCAAGACGTTGTTGCATTCGATTCTCAGCTAGAGCGTCTTCTGTGTGGAGGCATGCGTGAATGGGCATGCGTGCGCTCGTTGAAGTGTTGTGTGGCTCAGTAACTCGCACCGAAAAAAAAACACCACCACATTACAACGCGACCCGCGGGCTGTATAATTTTAAACTAGGATAAGCCGAAAGACACAACAACAACCTCAGATCTGAATCAGAATCTGGAGGGGTGGGTTATGTTTTCCTTTTAGATTGAGAAGTTTAAAACTGTGATTACTGAAAGGGTTTAATAAGCCTTTGGCAAAGGAAAACTAATCATCTTTCTCTCCCTTAGTTGAATGGGATAAAACAGAAAAATATGCTTTAATTTGTGCTTCCTTATCCTAGGAGTGTATATAGAAAAGGAGTGCTCGGACATACAGCCATTATCCCAGGAGTCTGATTCTATTCCAGGCAAGAGTTGTTCTCTCCTGCCCAAACTTGATATATGAACAACTGTGGACAATGTACTTGCCTGTTGAGTCATAGCAGCTTCATGAGGAGAAATATCAGAGGAGTAGAGAGAAGCCTTGGATGATCTGAGGGCATGGGGCTCAAAATGGCCTGTGCAAGAAGCCAGGGGGGGCAAGGAGGTAGCTGACATGAGACTAAAACCTGAAAGTATTTTTTGTTTTGGGAAATAAATGGGGAATGTCCAAGCAACTGCATTCTTGCTGTATCACCCTATAGGTAAACACCTAAAAAAAATTTTGTTTTTCCTAAATATAGCAAGAGGGAAATACATTTGCTCCTAAGTGTCTTAGGTGTAAAAGATCTACAACTACAGCAAGACTGAATGAATGTCTTGTTCCTCCCCTAAGCAAAAAAGGCAAGACAAGTGGTAAACTTTATGGGATATCTAGCAACCACACAAATCCTTCCCCTTTCTTTTAGACATAAATTCGGAGGGAAATGCAAGACTTTTCTCACAAAAAAATGGAAGGTTGAATTTAGGCAAAGGAAGTATAAGTAAGTTAGCCAAAAACATTACATATATGAAAGGCTATGTGGTGCACAAACCACAGTTGATGGCCGTTGTTGGCAATGCAGCCAGATAACTAGTAATTGTGAAAGTGTTTTGTGCATTAATATGCTTCCAGCTATTACTGGAAATATAGTACTCTAGGGGAGATACCTGATTAATCCTGTCACTGCAGACTAGTCAACAGGTGCCTGATTAACCCTTTCACTACAGAGCGGTTGATAACACTGCAAATGTTAGTAAACTTTTATGAGAAGCGCTCAAAAGTCAGTTCATTACAATCTTATACTCTGAATATATACATATACATATACATATGTGTGTATATATATATACATATATATATATATATATATATATATATATATATATAAACACATTATTATTGTACAGTACTCAAGAATGAACAATTTTCTGTAGAAGAGGAGCTGAACAGTAGGATGATAGAGCAATATTACTCTGCAAGAATGTCATGAAACACCTTATAGGAGGTAAACACATTGTGGGTTTGTTATTTGAAGCTAGGAGTTTTACATATGCATATTTTTATGCTCAAACATAATATCAAGCAAGTTATTTTGACCATACTGTCTATTTTTTTTATATAATACAAAATAATCTGTTCCTGTAAACTAGTACTGCAGTGGTAGTGCTGCGGTAGCATTGTCTCCTCACAGTTAGACGTTGCCCGTTCGATTCTCAGTTAGTGCGTCTTCTGTGTGGCGACATGCGTGAATGGGCGTTCCTTCGCTGAAGGTTGTGCGTTAGGCCTGGCAAGCCAGTACGTAAAAATCTACTGCCAATCATTAGCAGACCGGAGTTCCGCTGTGGCGACCCCTAACCGGGAAAAGCCAAAAGACGCAAACAAACAAATCTGTTCCTGTAAACTCATCCGCTACTTTTTTAAAGTGCTGATTTCTCTAATGCCTGTATTTTATAACTCATTTTGTATTATAATCAGTCCTTCTGAATGTTTGTTTTATATCACTGCTATTAAAACATCCTTTCAAGGTTACAGCATTACTGCCTGATAAACCTGGATGTTGTGATACTTATTAAATCCCAGTGGTTCTGCCAGCCTTGTATTTAATTACCTATATCAGAACTAGAATGTCCCTTGTAATCTAAAATACAGCAAATAGGTTAACATATTATATAGTCTTTCTTCACCTGTTATTTTTGGCATACAATCTATGCCTTCAGAATTTCTTTGTGTATACCATATTACTGAAACTAACTAACTGTGACACTTTGCATTGCAGTCATATTGTCTTTCAGTTATAAAGTTCATGATTCATTACTAAGTTACCAGTCAAGGAGATTACTGAGTACTTTATCCCAGTTTTCCAATTGCTCCAGAGCATTGTCTGGCTAGGTGACTTGCTCATAGTCATACAGTAGGGAAATGGAGGCTGAGGGAATTGAACACTGGACTACAGAAAGCAGCTCATAGCCTCAATCCTGTGCATTATGTTGTACTATTTCATGCAGTTACAATTAGTTTTGCTTGCCTTATGGTCTGGGTTCTGGCTAAAAAAAGATGTCTTGCATGAACCAGTCCATTTACCCAGTTAACAAACAAAGAGAAATAAATAAATAAATACATACATTCTCAGCAAAACTGACTCCATTTCCATGTGGAAATACTAAATTATTTGTTTATATTATAACTTACTTTTTCTAACGAAAAAAATGGAGTCATAGAGATGGTCACTTTACCTTACTGAGTTTCAGGTTCAGTTTTACATTTATTCCTTCTTCTCTGTTTTGATGTAGTGTGTCCCAGAAGCAGGACTTATTTGTTAACCATTTTTCTAAATATTCATAACTGTCACCAAATGTGATTTTGTCTTTCCCCATTATGTAGCCTGCTACCACTTTACACTTCCTAATATTAATCCTATGCTACTCATCTGTATTCAGTTCAGTATAAATTTTTGCTCAGACAGAAAACCATTAGTTGTTGGAAATGTTTACTCTGGTAACTTCATTACATTTGTCTAAACTAATTTAATATTGTCCTCCTGTTTTGCACAAAATGTTTTTGCTATTACTCATATCATGCATGTACCAACTAGATAAGTGTGGTTCCAAAACTGAACCCCTGAACATTGTCATCCTCAGAATAGGCTCACCTCCGGTGTAGATGTTTGCCTTACTTTCCATTTTCTGTCACATAACTATTATCAAATCTTATCAATCAAAAATGCTCACATAGTGTTCTCCCAGTCTTGGTAAATCACTCATTTGATGTTAAGAAACAAACAACCATTAAGGAGTGTAATAAAACAAAAGGAATAATTTTAGTTAGTTCAAGAAACGTATCTTTCAAGTAAAGCAATTAAAAGTCAAGCATTTTCGTCCTTATTGGTAGGACTTCATCAGAACTAGTTATCCATTACATAATACAGTAGCTATATAACATTGTTCAGTTGTCACATGACTTTAAGGAACCATTATCATTATCAGTATGACTAACATACACAATTTTTTTTGCATATTTATTTTATTTACTACTTATGTGAATGGAGGGTACTGATTTCTTTGTTAGGCAACTAAATGACTGTTGAAATCACATTATATCCAATGCTTCTAACATTTGTCCATGGCAACTGAATTTTGAATGGTTCCTTAAGGTCATGTAACAGTTGAACAATGTTATATAGAAACTGTATTATGTAATAGCTGATGAAATCCTAGCAATGAAGACAAAAGTGCTTAACTTTTAACTGTTTTGTTTGATAGATGTTTCTTGAACTAATTACAACTATTATTTTTGTTTTAATAAGCTCATTGATGACCATTTGTTTCTTAACATCAAGATTGGGAGAATACTACATGAGCTTTTTTGATTTATTTGGCTATTACTTGATTTTTGCTGTATGGACACACACTATTTCTTGTGGTTATTATCATATCTTCCTGATTAACAGTTGGGAAATACCTGCTTATCCAACTTTTGCATTAGCATCTTCAGATTAGCTTTACCAAGCACCTTAATCTAAATATAAATTTATGTATAATCCTTTGTTTACTTTTTCTCTGATATTAAATGTAAATGAGTTCATATTCAGTGCATTTAGTTTTTATTTGACATATGAATAGTAGTAGTAGCTGTCCTGTAACCTTTTTCCTTGTCTGCTTAATTTCATCATAGGTAATGTAAAACTAACCTTTCTAGATGTTTGCTAAATTTCACCTTAGGCAAGGTAACACCTAAAGCTGATGCATCCATTTTTTTCACTGCCATACAACCCAGGTGTATTAAAAGATTCAGAGAAAAGTCAACAAAATGAGTGGAGTTTGTGTGTCATTGCAAACAGTTAAACCTTGCACAGTTTCAGAAAATGCATCTCAGCGAACTCCACAAGAATTCAAGTTTTAATGGGTTTTTTTTGTATTTTTATCTAGCAGATCAAACTTAAAAAAGCATTTTTTTTAAACAGAGACATATCATCTTAATTCCTCTGGCCTAATTTGCTAACTTTGAGTCCAAACACACAAAGCATTTAAGCTGGCAGTAATTATTGGACTTAAATGACTATGTTACAGTTAGTGAGACTTACCATCAGCTAAAATGTAGGTTTGGTTGCAGTCATAAGATGGTCATACATAAGTCACCATGAAAACTCCGCGTCAGACTGGGAAATAACCTATAAGCTGTTTTGAAAACTCACAACGCAATGTGCTAATTATGCAGCAGTAAAATCAAGAATGCAGATATTTCTTAGAGAAGGTTCATAGAAGAATATATCTCCTTACCTCAGAAAATGTTAATTGTGGAACCCGTCGTTGGGAATTCTAACCAGCTTGTGTATATATGTATACTCTGAATGGTCATAAAACCATAATATTGTATGATATAATTTGTCATGTATAACAAAATATTTCCTTAAAGTACTGGAAGATCATGGTCTCATAAATCATGAAAGTCTTCTTGACAAGGTGAGCCAAACTAATGCTGTTAAGCTGATCCTCTGGTGCAGGATTAAATAGCTTTCTGTGCCACCAGCGGCCCTGTTCAGGAATGAGGATTGGCTAGGGATGTAGGCAGAAGTGGCCAGTTACCAGCTGTTTTGGTTCTTTCATGATGTGGGTGACCACAGACTTGGGTGGGAGAGGAATTATATAGGACATCCAGTTCAAGGCATGAGGGTGCAGTCACTGCAGCACAGTTGATGTCATTGTTCCTCACTTCTTTCCAGATGTAGGTGGTGACCATTCACCACAGTGTAATGACTCCCGGCCTCTCTATTCTTTGTCTAATCAGACTTCTGTCTGGCCCTTAAACAGAGTAACATGAAAAGTCAAAGGGCCCCCCCAGTAAAATGTTACATCTGTAAGAGCTGCATAGATGTTCATAAACATATAATTACTGAAATAAATTTTATATATTCAGCAGTTCAAATTCAGATAGGATGAGGAGTGCTGAAGAAACCAGTAAGTGAATCTAGTTTTAAAAAGTCTATTTTTTATTGTTTTAACTGAACGTGTGTTGAAAACTGATTTTATGGTAGTGTCCAGTTTTAACCTAATTCACAATTATTTATTTTGCTTTTTTTTTTTTAGGACTTTATGGACACTGAGATGTTGCTGTCTAGAGAAAATGTCGATCAGGAAGCACTGATGAATTACGCCAGGGAGGCAGCAGACTTTTCTACCAATCACCAACTCCCAACACTGGACTTTGCTATAAATCATTACGGACAACCAGATGTGGCTATGTTTGACTTCACATGCATGTATGCTTCAGAAAATGCTGGGCTGGTGCGAGAGAGAAATGGCCACCGTTTGCTTGTAGCACTAGTAGGGGATAGTCTGCTTGAGGTTAGTATTGTTTTGGCAGGCTTTGCTGTCTGTCCCTGTAGTAGATCATTGTACCTACAAGGATCCTGTTGAAATCAGATTCATGGCATGCTAAACGTAACAAAAGTATATATGGATAAAGACCACTCTGTGATTTTGTAAATATGAGTATTTTTGTAATTTAGTGTTTCACATTGAGAAGGATCCTACACCATGTTGTTCTAGTAATACCAAACAAGATATTTTACAAACACAGCTCCTAGAATGAAAGAGAAGAAAACCACCTGTGCATCTGTTGGCAAGATTTAAATAGTTCCAGGGCTGGCAATGAATGGCAAACAGCTGGACCCACTGATGAGTGAGACTTACTGGTTTCTTCAGCACTCCTCATCCTATCCATGGTTACCTTTACAACCCTGAGTCTTTCTTGCATTGATGCTTGCCTTCCTATATGGTCTTTTACAAATGGTATCCTCTTAGCTACATAGTTGTACCTCTTCATGTATGTATTTTAGTGGTGGATCATGGCACACCTCCTACTATATGAAAAAGCACCAGCACCACATGGCCCACACTTCTCCTTCCAGTGCTCTGACAAAACTGTCTCACACTGCTGCCTCACTTGTCTCTAGTCACAGTCTCCAGTCATTAGAATCAGGTTCTGTTCTTGGTTCCACTCATTGACATGTGTTTGTTCAGGAACATCAGATTCTTCCTTTTATAGGTTCATAGGTTCATAGGTAGGTACTAGGCTATCTGCTTGAGGGCATTTTTAAGCCTAGCCAGAGTGTGTCGGCTTTCGCCACCCCATTGATTAATTAACTGAGCCTTTGTCAAGCAGAGCCAATGAAGTGATCCCAGGGGTGTATTTTCTGTTACCCATCCACTCGTCAAGGCTTCTCTTGAAGAGTGTTAGTGAGGAGCTCTGCCTAATGTAGTTAGGAATTTTGTTCCAAAGCATGGGGAGTCTCTGTGACAGGAATCTATCCCTCCAGCATGTTCTATTTATTGTTGTGGTGAGGTTTAGCTCACTAGACCGCGTGGCTCACAGTGACTTGGATTTCTTTAGGTGGAGCATGTCCATCAATTCTGAGTTGGACATGGCTTTGTAAGTCAGGCAGAGATCACCTCTGAGCAAACGATATGCCACTGAGTGCAGCCGGAGTTTTTTCAGTTGGGCTGCATAGGACATATGTTTGAGGCCAGTAATCCTCTTGGTGAGGTGCTTTTGTGGTCTTTTCAGCTGTTGGAAGTGTCTTGTGAGGTACTTCCCAAATGGGGCATTGTACTCTATGATGGGTCTGATGAGTGACGAGTAGAGGGGCACTATAACCTCTTTATTTCTGGATGCGAACCCCTTAGTAATTAGATGGGCCACATAGAAGGATTTCCTACTACTTTGGCAATATGATTGTTTCATTTTCAGAATCAGGTCTGCAGTGGAATCCTTACTTCTTCTTGAAACTATAGGTGGAAATGAATTGTACACTTCTGTTTCTGCTGTGAAATAACTGTAGTTGGGAGAGGATATGCAGTGTAATGCAGTGTATAATGAACTAATCAGTGGAGACCTTTGGTTCATTCTAGCAATGCCAAACTGAAAGTACTTCTGACATAGCAAATAAAAACCAGGAAAATCTAAAGGTGTTACTGCTCAATGCTAGGAGTCTGAAAAGAAACTCCACTCCCTACAAGCTCTCCTCATTCTAGAGAATGCTGATGACTGTGCGGTCACTGAGACATAGTTTAAAGTTGCTGAGAGCACCCTGGCAGTGCAAGGCTATAATGCCTTCCACACATTTATACCAGCAACTACACTGATGGGTACTAAAGGTGGAGGTGTCTCAGTTTACATAAAAAAATAAATATACCTCAAGGCTGATCAAACAGGACAATGCACTTAAGCTTCTCCATATTCAAATCACCATAGGCAAAACCCATACCACTTCCATGCAAACTGTAGGTCCCCTTCTATGACCCAGAAAACCCATAACATGTATTTATGCTTATTGGAAACACTCACTGTCCAACCCAATACCATATTCATGGGTGACTTTACTAACTTGGAATTATATGCAACACCAAACATGCAGGCACAGAGATTCCTGGATTTTGTAAACACAAACTCCCTGGACCAGATTGTCAGTATGCCAACCAAGGGCACAAGCAATACTAGATCTGGTGCTCATTAATATGAGAAAGTGCTGCACACCCTTAGTGTAATGTCTTCTCTGGTAATGTCAAACCACAAAACGGTCTCCTTTGAAGTAAAAATAAAACCCAGAGCCGCAGCTAACCCTGGAATGTTCAGGAACTATTCTAAAGCTAACTTTCTACTATTAAATGATAACCTGGCAAAATGTCGAGCCACCATAAACCCTGAGAACAGTGATGCAGAAAGTGGTAATTTTAATCTTCCATTATGAAGCTCTGGTCCACCATTTTGCTGTAAACACCTTAAAGGATCACTGTGATTCACGGCACATGCAAACATCACAGAAAGATGTCCCTTTTTGGATTTATTGCAGTCCCATTATATTGTACTTCATCCTCAGAGATGATCTACTAGGTGTTACTTTTGTCAGAAGATGATTCATAAAATGGGCTTCTTAGACCAGCACAGGCTGTGTAGATGTTCTTTGTGTTTCACTGTTGCAGTCATTACATTTGGGTTATCTGCTTGCAGGTTGCCCTCAGTCGGCCTGATTAACAAAGTCTTGGGTCCTGCGTCGGTTGCTGTCCCTTCTTCCATGATGTCAGGTCGTCAGGGGTATAAAACATGCAGCCGACGCCATTACATCAGTCTTTCTTGTCGTGCGGTGCCCGAAGCAGAAGGAGTTCGCAAGTGCTGGTCGGCCGACTCCTGAAATTTTCATTTTCGAGTTTCAGAACCAAAGTCTTTAACTAAAGCTAAGTACCCTGTTGGGGAAACTTTTTCTTGCTCCTTACTGATGTCAGTAAAAGTTAATAATTGCATTACCTCATAAAGATTTTAATTCGTACTGTATTCCTTGCCTAGGCCCAGACCACGACGTACCTTGCTGTCGGTTTTGTGCTTTATTTAATCAGTGCACTATCTGTCGTCTGTATATTTTCGCCTCTAAATATTTTGGTTCTCCATTTAATTATCCAGAAATGTCGTTGGTTAGCCATCTGACTACCGGGATTCCGAAAAAACGGAGAGATAAAGACAGAGACAGGCCGCCGAGGTCCAAAACTGCCGACGGCGCTTCTCCTAAGCCAGTCGCTATTTCGCCGGTACTCAGTGAGGCTCTTTCACAGCCCCTGATACCCACTACTTCTGATTCGCAGGCCTCTACTGAGACCCATTCAGAGTCTGGTATGCCATGAGATGCTTCAACTATGTAACCCATGGGTGTCTCTACCTTGGATGGGTCCTGAGCTGCTGGGAAGGCACCGGCTTCTGAGGGTGTATTCAGGCCTACGGACTTGCATATTAAACCAACGCCTCCTTCATTACTTAGGCCTAAATCTCGATCCATGTCTAAAAAACCGACACCCAGGCCACTTGCTCAGGCCTCTATGCCTAAAAAACAAATGATAAGAATGGCTGAAGATCTAATAACTCTAATCAGGGGTAGCCAACCCCACCCCCCTTCTAAGAGGCCTAGGACTGAGGTTGATTATGAATCTTCTGATCAGAATTCTGTTTTTTCTGACTCTTCTGATGATCTGGATTTGCCCTTACCTACTTATGAGGATACTGACGCAAAGGACTCTATTCCCTCTGCTTCCCCTCCTGAGGATTTTTATTTTGGGGAAACCTTACATACGCTAAGGGAGCATTTCCATTAGGAAAGACAGGATTTTTCTGATTCAAAAAAGAGGCTTAGGGATTTCCTTCTCCTACCTCAGCATAGGCCTTTAGCTATTCCTCCTGTACTAGACATTGTTGATGTTTGCTCGGAATCTAGTTTGGCCCCTAATTCCCCGCCTCCTGCTCCCAGAAAACCTGACAGATACTACAGGGTCCCTGAGTCCCACAAGTTCCTTTTCAGAAATCCTATTGCAGATCCAGAGACTATTTCACAAGGGCCCAAGGGCATTAAGGCTTCTACTGCTAAAAATCCTTCCCCTTCTGATAGAGACTCCAGGGCGATGGATAGATGGGGTAAGAAGGTTTCTACTTTTGCAACCTTGGCCATTAGGGCTTTAAACTGACAGTTTCATGTGTTAAAATATCAGCAACATGTTATTGGACTGCTTAAACAGAAAATAATGTTGATTCCTGACTGTGTGGAAAATAAAAAATTACAGGATTTAATGCATTCTGCCGAACAAATTGGAAAACATACTTTGCAATGTGGTTTTGATTCATTAGAGGCCTCTTGTAGGGCTGCTGTTACTGGTTCTGTGCTCAGAAGGCATGCTTGGCATAAAGAGCAATCTTTGCCTGATCATGTTAAAGCTAAATTGTTGGATGACCCTTTAAATCAGGACCGCCTGTTTGGCAACAAGGCTGAGGAAGTTCTTAAAAAGATGGAAGATAAAGCTAAATCTATGCAAACTGTTAAAGATGTTTTACAAGTTCAGCCTCCTAGATTTAGTAGGCACTGGCCCTCTAAGAATTGGTCCTTTCCAGCCCCTTCCAGGTCTTCTCAAGCCAAACCCAGACACATCAAAAACCCCAGGTTTGAGTCCCAGGGGACTCACAGAATTAAGCAGTGGGGGGCCTCCCTTTCCAAGTCTGGGAATAATAAGGCTCCTCCCTATGGTAAACTGTCTCAGTGACTTCCTTTTAAAATTTCCAAGCACTTATCAACTGACTGCCCCTTTGAGGGGAAAGATTGCTCTTCATGCAAAGAATTGGGAACTCATTACCCAGGACAATGGGTTTTAAATATAGTGTCCCAGGGATACAGATTTTACTTTCACACGTTGCCAACACCAAGTGGGTGGCCGGACCTACCCCCAAATCAGTGGGCAGAGGCCCCCAAACAAGTACTTTCTCTCTTAAGCATGGGGGCTATTCAACTGATACCAGAGGAGGAAAAGGGACAATATTTCTACTCGAGACTTTTCCTGGTACCCAGAAAAGACAATTCATAGCTTCCTATCCTGGACCTGTCTACTCTAAACACCTTTTTGGAGATTCCAAAGTTCAAGATGTTGACTCTTCACCAATTACTTCCTATGCTAGGCAAAGATGCCTGGTTGGCAACACTAGATTTAAAAGAAGCATACCTGCACATCCCAATCAGGGAATCTTGCAGAAGATACCTACACTTCAGAGAAGGCTACACGCTCTGTCAGTTCTCTGCACTGCCCTTTGGCTTATTTACTGCCCCCAGGGTATTCACAAAGTGCCTAGCTCCAGTTATTGCATTTTGCAGGCAAAGAAATATTCAAATATACCCATACCTGGACGATTGTCTAATTCAGGCAGAAAGCCAGGACATACTTTTGAATCATCCGGCCTTTGTAAAAAGGGTTCTAACTTGTCTGGGGTACACCATAAACAAAAAGAAATCACACCTGGTACCCTGTCAACAAGTTATATTCCTGGGAGCAAGCTTGAGTACAACTTCCCAGATGGCTTACCTCATGCCAGAAAAGCAAATTCATTTGACAACCTACTTCAAACAAGTGGCCACAAAAACCCTGCTATCTGCAAGACAAGTACTGCAAGCCTTGGGGTTCATGGCCTCCTGCATTCTTCTAATTCCATATGCAAGACTGCATATGAGGAAACTACAGTGGTAACTAAAAAGCCTATGGTGTCAACATTCTCAAGACCTAGAAACAGTGATTCCTATCATACCTTGCCTACGCCTAGAGTTCCTTTGGTGGGCAGAGGCCTGCCACCAAAACAAGGGACTACCTTTCACACCACCCCCTGCCACCCAAACCCTAACAACAGATGCATCAGACTATGCATGGGGGGCTCACCTGGCAGGGAAGTGCATTCAGAGCAAATGGAACCCAAGTCAAATGCACCTGCATATCAATCAAAAAGAAATGTTAGCTGTACAGAATGCTCTGACAGCCTTCAAGGACCACATTCTTCCAGGACAACTAGTGGTAAAGATGGACAACACCACTGTTATGTGGCACATAAATAAGCAGGGGGTACATATTCTTACCCCCTCTGCAGACTAGCCATGGCATTGTGGAGCACAGCCTTGAGCTACTAAGTGCACCTACAAGCTCAATTCCTGCCAGGAAAATTAAATACACTGGCAGACAGACTAAGCAGCAACCTCATGGTCCCACACGAGTGGAAACTGGAACCAAGGATTTTCAACATGTGGACAAGCAAATGGGGGAGCCCAGATATATACCTGATGTTCATCGTGTTACTCTGCTGCAGTCATCACACTTGGGTTATCCTGTCGTCAGGCGGTCCCGCAGTCGGCCGGAATTCCAAAGTCTTGGTCCAGCGTCGGTTGCTGTCGCTTCTTCCCTGATGTCAGTGCGCCAGGGGTATATATAATGCATCCAACGCCATTTTCTTCAGTCTTTCTTGCCGCGCGGTGCCCGAAGCAGAAGCAGTTCGCAAGTGCCGGTCGGCCGACTCCTGAGATTTTTTAAGTCGATTTTCAGATCCAAAGTCTTCAATAAAGCTAAGTACCCCGTTGGAGAAACTTTTTTTGCCTCAGACCGATGTCAGAAAAAGTTAACAATTGTATTTCTTGTGGGAAGCAAATACCTCATAAGGATTTTCATTCTTACTGCATACCTTGCCTAGGCCCAGACCACGACGTCACTGGTTGTCGTTTTTGTGCTAGGTTTAATAAGCGTACTATAAAAAGACGCTTTGATTTCGCACGACACTACTTCGGTAGAAAATTTAACTACACAATGCCGTCGGAGCAACCAACTATCGGCGTGCACAAAAAACGCAAGGATAAGGACAGGCAGCCTAGACCCAAGCCAGACTCCGAGGCCTCGGCTGGACCAGTCTCCAGTTCACCGGTCTTCAGTGAGGCTCCGACGCAGCCCCTGACTACTGCAGATCTGGAACCCGAGACCACTTCGGAGCTTTTGGCGGAGAGTACTAGGCCGACGCAGCCATTTTGTTTAGCCCCTACCGACGACACTGCTGAAAGAGATGTCGGTGCTGCAGAAACACCTTCGGTTTCTGAAGGCGTCTTCAGACCGACGACGCTCACCATAGAAATGTATCCTAAGCTTAAGACTCCTATTAAACCCAAAAAGACTGCACTTCAGTCTCCAGTTCAAGGCCCCATGCCTAAGAAACAGATGCTCAAAATGGCTGAAGATTTGATCTCTTTAATCAGGGGTTCCCAACCCCCACCCGACAAAAGGCCTAGACAAGAGGAAGATTATGCCTCCTCTGATCAAGTGTCTGTTTCCTCAAGCTCCTCTGAGGACCAAGATTACTCCTTCTCCCCTTATGAAGATTCTGATGCTGAGGATTCTATTCCCTCAGCTTCTCCTCCTGAAGACTACTCTTTTGGGGAAACTTTACACACTATGAGGGAACATTTTCACTGGGAAGGTCAGGACTACTCTGACTCAAAGAAAAGGCTCAGAGAGTTTCTTTTACTCCCCCCAGCACAAACCACTTGCCATCCCCCCAGTTTTAGACATTGTGGATGATGTTTACTTAGAATCTAGTTTGAACCCAGATTCTCTGCCTCCTGCTCCAGCCAAACCTGACAGATACTATAGAGTGCCTGATTCCCACAAATTCCTTTATAAAAGCCCTGTTGCTGATCCAGAGACTATCTCCCAGGGTCCCAAAGGGGCTAAGGCCTCTCTGGCAAAAAATCCTGTACCCCCTGAAAGGGACTCCAGAGCACTAGACAAGTAGGGGAAAAAGGTTTACACCTCAGCCACTCTAGCTATGAGGGCACTAAATTGCCAATTTCACATGCTAAAATATCAGCAATTTCTAATGTCTCAGTTAAAACAAAAAATGAGCACTCTCCCTCAACAGTCTGAATTGAAAGAAATGCAGGATCTGTTGCATGCAACTGAACAGGTGGGCAAACATACTTTACAATGTGGGTTTGATTCTTTGGAGGCTTCCTGCAGCTGTCACTGGGTCTGTTATACGTAGGCATGCTTGGTTAAAGGAACAAACTCTGCCTGATCATGTTAAAGCAAAGCTTCTAGATGCTCCCTTACAGCAGGATGTTCTTTTTGGAGTTAAAGCAGAAGAAGTCTTAAAGAAAATGGAGGATAAGCAAAATATATGCAGACAGTCAAAGATTTTCTACAGGTACAGCCCCCTCGCTTCAGCAGAAATTGGCCAACAAAAAATTGGTCCTTTCCAGCTACTGACAGACCACAGAGGGGTAAATACAGACATCCAAGAGGCAGAGGACAACCACAAGCCCAGTACAAACCTCGACAGTGGGGCACTGCAACACAGAAGGGAGGAGAAGACAGGTCCCAAACTACCAGGAGGCAAACTTAATGACTTGCACCTCATCAGGCCAAGCAACACTCTCTTGGCAGCCCCCTTGGGAGGAAAACTCGCACTTTTTTCAGACAACTGGCACATTGTCACAAAGGACAAATGGGTCCTTGACATAATTTCACGAGGATACAGATTCCATTTTCACACCTTGCCAATTAAAAGAGGAATGCCAAACATGCCACAAAATCAATGGGCAGAGGCACAAAAACAAATTACAGCTCTCATGGACATGAGAGCCATTCAACTGGTACCTACATGAGAGCTAGGCCAAGGATTTTACTCAAGACTCTTTCTAGTTCCCAGAAAGGACAATGCCTGGAGACCAATTCTGGACCTTTCAATTCTAAACACCTTCTTACAAGTACCCAAATTCAAGATGCTAACACTACAGCAGCTTCTTCCCATGTTGGGCAAGAAAGCATGGCTAGTAACGTTGGACCTCAAGGAGGCATACCTGCATGTCCCTATCAGACAAAGTTGCAGAAGATACCTCCGTTTCATTGCAGGTTCAACCCATTACCAATTCTCTGCACTGCCCTTTGGCTTATCTACTGCGCCCAGGGTCTTCACAAAATGCCTGGCACCAGTAATTGCATACTGCAGACAAACAGGAATTCAAATATACCCATATCTGGACGACTGCCTCATCCAAGCAGAAAGCAAGGACGTTCTCTTACAACATCTGGCTTTTGTAAAACATCTTCTAAGTTGCCTGGGGTACACAGTAAACGAAAAGAAATCAAAACTAGTACCCTCACAAAATATGACATTCCTGGGTGCCAGCTTGAATACAACGGCCCAGAAGGCTTATCTGAAGCCAGACAAACAGCTACAACTGACTCAATATTTCAAAACAATGGCAACAAAGACCCAACTACCTGCAAGAAAAATTCTGCAGGCCTTGGGCTTCATGGCATCTTGCATACTACTAATACCATTTGCAAAGCTGCATATGAGGAAATTACAGTGGTACCTAAAAAGCCTATGGTCTCAACACAGCCACAGCTTGGACACAATGATATCTCTCATTCCCTGCCTACAACAGGAGTTTCTATGGTGGTCACAGGCATGTCACCTCAACAAGGGTCAGCCTTTCACCTTGCCCCCAGCCAGGCAAACTATGACAACAGATGCACCGGACTATGCCTGGGGGTCACACATGGCAGGACAGTGCGTTCAAGGCGTATGGACTGCAGATCAAAGGAATCTGCACATCAACCAAAAAGAGATGCTAGCTGTAGAGAATGCTCTGACAGCCTTCAAGAATCTATTACATCCAGGACAACTTACAATAAGGACGGACAACACCACAGTAATGTGGTACATAAACAAACAAGGGGGTACACACTCCTACCCTCTATGCAGGCAAGCAATGACCTTGTGGAACACAGCTCTGGCTTACCAAGTTCAGTTACAAGCTCAATTCCTGCCAGGCAAAAAGAACACATTGGCAGACGACCTCAGCAGAAACATCATGGATCCCCACGAGGGGAAACTGGATCCACAAGTATTTGCAATGATAACTCAAAAATGGGGCCTTCCAGACATAGACCTGTTGGCCAGTCCTCAAAACTATCAGCTAACAAAATTTTGTACAAGGACACTTCACCATCAAGCTTGGAAAGTGGATGCACTCAGTTGGAAAAACCTGACAGTATATGCCTTCCCTCTATTGCCTCTCCTCACAAAGGTGCTTCTGAAAGTCAGAAAGGAGAGACCACGACTGATACTCATAGCCCAAGACTGGCCACACCAGCACTGGTACCCACTATTGAGGAATATGGCCCAGGACCCACCTTGGATTTTACCACAAATTGCCCATTTGCTCACACAGCAAAACAATCAGATTCTTCACAGCCAGCTCAAAACCTTAAATCTGGCTGCATGGCAAATCACCTAAACATCCAGCCAGCTTCTCTTTCCCAAGCAGTTATGGATGTTATTCTGGAAGCTAGGAGGCCCAGCACCAGGAAGGCCTATTCGGACAAATGGAAAAGGTTTGGAGCCTGGAACCAAGCTAAAGGCCAGAACACACTTCAGCCTCGCATGCCTCAGATTCTACAGTATTTAACTGAGATGTTGCACAAAGGACTTTCTTTTTCTTCCATTAAAATCCATGCATCAGCTATTTCAGCCCACTACAAAACGGATCCACCCTTATTTTCACATCCACTTCTAAGGCAGTTCCTCAGAGGGGCAAAAAACATTAGGCCCCCCAGGAGAGCACCTACACCAACATGGGACCTCAATTTTGTTCTGGAAAAACTTACGCTACCTCCCTTTGAACCAGCTTTCTCTGCAGATCTACAGTTTCTATCATGGAAAATTGCCCTGCTGCTAGCAATGACTTCAGCTAGAAGAGTCTCAGAGCTGCAGGCACTAATGGCAGTGGAACCTTTCCTCATTTTCCATCAAGACAGAGTTTCTCTACAAACTAATCCTTCCTTCATGCCTAAGGTGGTTTCCAGTGTGGCTTTAAATCAAACCATCCACTTACCCACCTTCTTCCCAAATCCACAGAACAAAGGAGAAAGACTCCTGCATTCCTTGGACATTCACAGGCAACTTCGTTACTACTTGGATAAAACTAAGGTTTTCAGAAAATCTGACCAGCTCTTTGTATCCTATGCTACAGCTTCACAAGGGAAGGCTATATCAAAACAAACCATTTCCAAATGGATAGGACATTGCATTCGTTTTTGCTATACCCATCATGGAAAACCAGTTCCTGCTACCATTAGTCCCCACTCTACCAGGGCAACAGCTACATCTACAGCCTTCCTCAGGGGGGTTCCAACCAAGGAGATTTTGGAAGCTGCAACTTGCAGTTCAGTACACACCTTTACCAAATACTATCACTTACCACTTTACTCTAAGACTAGAGCTGGCTTCGCCACTGCAGTTCTGCAGGGCCTTCTAACCTCTTCTAACCCTCTATAACTCCTCCACCCATCCTTAGCTTTGGGATTCTACCCAAGTGTGATGACTGCAGCAGGATAACACGATGAACATAGTACAGTTTTGTACCTACCATAAATGTAGATGTTCAAGTGTACACCCTGCTGCAGTCCAGGTTACCCTCCCTCCACCCCCTCTGATCTAACTGGCTAAATCTCTTCAATACCTTCCTAATGTATTTGCTTATAGCTGGAGAGATTTTGTGTTTGTGCAAAAATTGCTTAATTTGGTACTAATTACTGACCACCTTTTTGGGGGCACCTGACATCTGGGGCAAGAAAAACTGAAGAAAATGGCGTCGGATGCATTATATATACCCCTGGTGCACTGACGTCAGGGAAGAAGCGACAGCAACCGACGCTGGACCAAGACTTTGGAATTCCGGCCGACTGCGGGACCGCCTGACGACAGGATAACCCAAGTGTGATGACTGCAGCAGGGTGTACACTCGAACATCTACATTTATGGTAGGTACAAAACTGTACTTTTGCCTCTCCCCAGAACTACCAGTTGGACAAATTTTGCACAAGGACTCCCCACAAACAAGCCTGGAAAGTGGATGCTGTGTCCTTCAGGTGGAAAAACCTATCAGTCTATGCCTTCCCCCCTCTGCCTCTGCTCTCCAAAGTACTACTAAAGATCAAACAGGACAAACCAAGGATGATTTTGATTGCTCCAGACTGGCAGCGCCAACACTGGTACCCCTCCTGGGCAGTGTGTCACGGTTATCTCCATGGCACCTGCCTCAGACTCCTTCCCTGATGTCTCAGCAGGAGAACCATATTCTGCATCCTCAGCTTCCAACACTGAACCTTGCAGCCAGGCTAATTACTTAATCTCTCATTTACCATCCCTCAGCAAACCTGTGATGGATAACATTTTAGAGGCAAGGAGGCCTAGTACTAGAAAATCTTATGCTGAAAAATGGAAAAGATTCTGTGCCTGGAACCAATCTCAAGGGATGAGCACAACAGCGCCCAATTTACCTCAGATTTTACAATACTTAACTGAGATGCTTCACAAGGGCCTGTCTTTTTCCTCCATTAAAATCCACGCCTCAGCCATTTCAGCTCATTATAACACAGAACCTCCCCTCTTCTCTCATCCACTGCTCATGCAGCTCCTCAGAGGGGCCAAAAATTTGAGACCACCCAGGAGAGCTCCAACCCCAGCCTGGGACTTTAACTTTGTCTTGTAGAAACTCACTCTACCTCCTTTCGAGCCAGCTGCTACTGCAGACTTAAAATTTCTTTCTTGGAAAACAGCTTTCCTTTCAGCAATCACTTCAGCTAGAAGGGTATCTGAATTACAGGCCCTTATAGCAGTGGAGCCTTTCGTCATCTTTCATGCGGACAGGGTGTCCCTCAGAAGCAATCCATCCTTCATGCCCAAGATGGTATCCAGTGTGGCTCTTAATCAGTCCATTCATTCGCCAACCGTCTTTCCCAATCCACAGAATAAAGGGGAACGGATACTGCATTCCTTAGATATGCACAGACAACTTACATTCTACTTGGACAGGACTAAACCTCAAAGGAAATCTGAACAACTGCTGGTGGCATTTGCTGCAGGGGCAGAGGGGAAATCTATTTCAAGACAAACCATTTCTAAATGGATAAGCCATTGCATTAATTTCTGCTATAAGCACCATGGAAAACCTATCCCTCAGGGGATCAGACCTCACTCCACCAGGGCTGCATCTACCTCTACAGCCTTTCTCAGAGGAGTCCCTACCAGGGACATCCTAGAAGCTGCTACCTGGAGTTCTGTACATACTTTCACCAAGCATTATTATTTGCCAGTTTTGTCTAAATCCAGAGCTGGCTTTGTCACTGCAGTCTTGCAGGGTCTTATAGCTGGCCCTAATGCTATCTAAATTCCTCCTCCCAACCATAGCTTTGGGAATCTACCCGAATGTAATGACTGCAACAGTGAAACACGAAGAACATAGTACAGTTGTGTATACTTACCATAAATGTAGATGTTCGAGTGCATTCACTGTTTCAGTCCTGGTTACCTTCCCTCCAGCCCCCTAACTTCTTTTGGCTATACCTCTACTTTCCTTTACTATGCTTAAAAGCCTTTTTGGTGTATTTGCTTTTTTGTTGGAGTTATATCTTTGTGTTTTTATGTTTAATTGCTTCCCATTAGGGGGGCACCTGACATCTGGGGCAAGAAAAACTGACGTAATGACATTGGCTGCATGTTTTATACCCCTGACGACCTGACGTCATGGAAGAAGGGACAGCAACTGATGCAGGACCCAAGACTTTGTTAATCAGGCCGACTGAGGGCAACCCGCAAGCAGATATCCCAAATGTAATGACTGCAACAGTGAATACACTCGAACATTTACATTTATGGTAAGTGTACACAACTGTACTTTATTACATTTATGCCACCTTTCTGACAATTTTGGATATGGAAGACCTATTTTAAATCTTAGCTCTCTTAATGTCTTGTTAAAAAAACACAAAAAACTTTATTTAAAATGGTACCGAAGAAGTCAGTGATTACTGTGATGTGTTCCATTAGTATACATTTATGCTTACAAATAGACTTCAAAGGTGGTTCCTCATTGAAGAGAAGCACTTTTAGCTGCTGGTGCTTAATATGGCATCATGATTGGTTCTTGATTAGAGAAATGTATGTCTGGCTTTCATCTGCTGCTTCCTTTTGGCATATCACTTTCTTCCAGGATAATCAGTAAAGCTTAGCTGCTGTATGCCTCCTCAGCATTTTGGTCTTTCCTTGCTTTGATTCCTCGATAGTTTCATCAGAGAGGCTTGTATACAAAGTTAGCAAATGTCCTCCCTTCTTTGGCATTTCTGTATGTGACAGTTCTCATTGGAGAAGCCTCATTTTATCAAGACAATTCAGGGTTAGTCAATATGTAATGACTGGGTAAGTGCTCTGGTTCATGACCTGTTTTAGGCAGTGAGCCAGACACAAGCCACAAGAGAAAAGAAAATGTACAGTGCACATAATTTAGAGTAGTTCGACAACTTGTGAGTTTTTTTGAGGTGAGGGGAAATAGAAGTACCCAGATAAAACCTACATAGACTTGGGGAGAATGTGGAAACACCATAAAGACATTGAATGGACGTTAAGATTGAACTCATAATCCTGGATTTGTGAGGTAAAGATCTTAAGACTGATCGTCTTTGCTGCATCTTTGCTGTTTTCCAGAGAATAGCAGAAAACAGACTGCTGATACTGGCCTGCCATATTTTGAAGCTCTAACAGACTACAGTTTTAGGAATTCTGAGACTGATGCATAGCTTCTGTCATGCTGTCATATGTGAACCATGCAGTGGCCTTCTTCCTCTTTTGATATCAGGAGAGCAAATCTTGGCAGTACTTCTAATTTTCCTTTGCAGGTGATTGCTGTAATGGTGAACTTTCTTTGGCATTTCTTAGAGAGATGCTCATTTATAATCTTGTAACTTCTCAGATTCTCATTAACTTTATTCCCTACTAAGTTGGGGAACAGGTCTAGGGGAAGATGATTATCCATTTTTTTAAATCTTCAGATGTAGGAATTCATGGGTTCATAGGTCGGTACTAGGCTATCGGCCCTGGGGCCTATACAAGCCCAGCCAAAAAGGTACCCTGGCTTTTGCCACCCAAGAAAATTATTTTCCTGTGCCACCGTCGAGCAGAGCCACAGAGGTGATCCCCGGGGTGAATTTCCTATTTCCCATCCAATCATCAAGATTTTTCTTGAAAAGTGCTAATGAGGAGCTTTGTTTGATATAGATAGGTAGTTTATTCCAGAGTATGGGAAGTCTCTGGGACAGGAATCTATCCCTCCAGCATGTTCTGTTTATTGTGGTGACAAAGTTTAGGTCCGTAGAGCGTGTAGCTCGGAGGGATTGGGATTTCTTTAAGTGGAGCATGTCCAACAGCTCTGGGTTTGACATAGCTTTGTATGTTAGGCAGAGTTCACCTCTGAGTAGGTGATATGCGACGAAGTAAAGCTGGAGTTTTTTGAGACGGTCTGCGTAGGGCATCTGTTTGAGGCCGGTAATCCTCTTTGTGAGGTATTTCTGCGGCCTTTCCAGTTGTTGTAGATGTCTTGTGAGGTACATACCAAAAGGGGCGTTGTACTCTATAATGGGTCTAATGAGTGATGAGTAGAGGGGAACAATGACCTCTTTTTTTCTGGATGAGAAACCTTTTGTGATGAGGTGTGTGGCAGAAGGATTTCCTGACTACTGTGGCGATGTGATTATCAAAGTAGAGACTACTGTCCACCTGTGTCCCAAGGTCTCTTATCGCACTTTGGGTGTTAAGTATACTACCGCCTATGTTGTAGTTCATGGGTACAGAGTTTTTACCAAAGGGGATGACAATGCACTTTTTGGCATTGAGCTTGAGGCCATGGCTTTGACACCAGGTATCTGTGTCAGTGAGGCCCTTTTGTAGGATGTCCACATCGTTAGGAGTTTCGATTATGGCTCCTAGTTTGCAGTCATCTGTGAACTTCGTTAGACAAAGACCTTCTGTGTTAGCCTGTACTTCAGAGAAGTAGATACCAAACAGGAAAGGACCCAGGACTGAACCCTGTGGTACTCCACTTGTCACTGGTCTGAAGTCGGATTTGGAGTCTGCTACTTTCACAGTGTGGGTTCTGTCAGTGAGCCAGTTGGCAACTCATCTTGTGACATAGGGATTTATACCTAGTTTAGTGAGTTTATCTATAATTCCAGAGTGGGGGATGGTGTCAAAAGCCTCGGCAAGATCTAGATAGGCTGTGTGAACCACCTTACCCTTGTCTACGGCTTTGGTGACTGCTTCAAAGAAGTCTATCAGGTTTAGGAGACATGATCTGCCTTTTACAAACCCGAAATGGGTGGGATCCAGAGTTTGGAGATTACCATTGTCTTTGTTTATAAGTTCCATGATGATACGTTCCATGGCCTTGCAGACCAGGCTCGTCAGGCTAATGGGGCGGTAGTTCCCAGGATCCGTGGTGGCTCCCCCCTTGTGGAGTGGGATAACCGTTGCTGTGCGCCATTCAGCAGGCACAAAGCCTGAGGTGAGGCTATGATTGAACATGGTACTTAGGTGGGGTGCCAGTTCGTTCTGTAGTTCATGTAGAACGCAGCCTGGGATGTTGTCTGGTCCCATGGATGCTGTGTTCTTGGCTTTGGAGAGTGTGGTTTTTACCTGTGCAGCCGTGATTACATGAACTTTGCATTCTTCCGGTATAGAGATGGGCTCTTTAGGGGTGAGAGGGGGGTAAAGTTAGCACTGAACCTATCTGCCAGGGTGTTGGTAATATCAGTTGGGTCTGTATATTTAGTGCCATTGTGCTGTAACTCAGAGCAGATCTGAGTGTTGCCATTCAGATTCTTGACATAGCTATAGAATGCTTTGTAGCTGTCTTTAGAATCAGTGGCGATTTTGTTTTCGTATTGGAGGATTTTATCAGGGATCACAGCTTCTTACTGAGGCTGACAAGGGAGCTCCTCCACTCGTGGGATTTTACTCTCTTTTGCAAGAGTTTCTTACTTCTGTTGTACAGTTTGGTTATGGCAGGGGACCACCAGATTGGCTTCCTTTTTTTGGCGGATAGCATCTTGGTTCTGTTTGGGATAGCACGATCCAAGCACTCATGTAAGTGCTTATAAAGTGCAATTGTATAGGATTCAGTAGTCATAACTGTATTGTCCATCTGCATGGGTATCATGAAGTTCACCACTTCTGTCTTAAGAAGCATGAAGTTGGCTTTGGAGAAATTTTTTACCATGGTTTCCTTAATTGGGGGGGGGGGGGTGGAGGCAGGATGTGGATATCTAGGGTAATTAGCTTATGGTCAGATCGGACCAATGAGGCATTGATTTCAGGTGTGGAACTCCGGTCACTCATATTGGTAATGACTAGATCTAGGATATAGTTGCCCCTGTTGGGGGTGTGGATAAGTTGATCCAGGGCATTGGAGTTTATGAATTCCAGAAAGCGTTGCGCGAAGGAGTTGGTATATGAGTAGTTTTCCCAGTTAATGGTGGGGTAGTTGAAATCGCCCATTATTAGGGTGTTTGGTTGAACCATATTTTCCATAACATCAAGAAAAGAGGAGTGGGAATCCTGGAGCATGGTGGGTGATCTGTAGCAAGCTACAATTTGGATTGCAGTTTTGCCCAGAGTTAGATGCACTTGGATAACCTCGGCTGCATTGTGCTGAGCAACCAGCCTGGAGGTGTGGATATCCCTAATGAATATGGACACACCTCCGCCTTTGGTGTTCCGGTCCAGGTTACATGGCCAAAAAGTGTGGTATGAGCCTGGTAGTGCAGGGGTGTTCTCTGGAGCCTTGAACCAGGTCTCAGTCACTGTACAGATATCGATATTCTCCATTTTAATGAGTGCGTCGAGTGAGTGCATTTTGAGATTTAGACTTTCTGGCATTGAGTAGCATCACCCTCAGTTTTTGCTTGCCTGTTCCTGTTACGGTGGTGAATTTGTCATTTGAACCTTGCCTAAATTCCTTACTGATATCCCTAATTCCTTACTGATATCCCTGATATGAGCGAAGGTTGTATTCCTTCCAGTTTTTTTAATACTCCTTCCCACTGAGTTCTCTCTTCTTATCATCTTTTGACAGTTAAGTGTAGTGTTATTGGAGTACCTTCATGAACTGGGTGGTACCAGATTGTATCCTTTGAATCAAAAATTAATACTAGTATGTTTTGGTGCCATGGAAAAAAGGACAAACCCATCTGTTTATTTGGTTCTTTGGCAAATTGTTTTAGGATTCACATTATGGAGTCCATTTTTAATACACCAATCAAACTCTTTACCTTAGTTCACAGCAGTAATGTTCCTCAAGTCTCTTCCTTCTGTAGGCAATATTTATTGTTCCATCGTCATTCATTTTGTTACTGCCTTTTCTCATTATACACATAGTACAGCAGAAAATGATAAAACAAATGTCCAAAATGAACATAATCCTTCCATTTTGGTCTACATGGGTATGAATTATGTTCATGCTGAGATTTTTTTTTTAAACACCTTTACTAAATTATCACTGTAGACATAGGCACACATGCTTAATAGCAAGGAAACAAACAGTATTAAATTTTTTTTCATTTACATACATTGTACATTACATGTATGTTTTATTTCTTTATAACATCTCTCATTTAGTCCAATATTATATAAATTGATCAATTCCTGTCATCCCCTAGACCTAACTTTTCTTCCTGAACATTATTTTGCATGCATTGATTCCACAAATTGCATTTATTTCTGTTATTTTCGCCTTACCTTTTCATTTTTTATATGCTTTACACTGTTCAGTACTTCAACTACGATTGGTTTTGCCTTTGATTTCCATTCATTAGTACTACCTTTTTGACAGTCAATACAATTAAACTTAATAAGGCCTTACTGGGTTTAGGCAATTAAACTTAATAAGGCCTTACTGGGTTTAGGCAATTAAACTTAATAAGGCCTTACTGGGTTTAGGCAATTAAGATCCTGTGTCCCAGCTCAAAAGATTAATTCCTTACTTAGTCTTTGCTTCACCAATATTTTTGACAGAGTATTCTGTAGGGAATTTTTAAAATTTGCTGGTTCTTTGCAGTCCCAAAAAACATGTTCCCATTTATGTCTTTCTTCAGAATCACACCTCCCAACATTTGCTGTCTAACTGAGGGAAAGTCATTTGAAGTCTGCTTGGGGTATAAAAATACCTATGCAGATACTTCAAACAAAATCCTAAACATACTGGACTTTGTGGATTCTTGGGAACCATACATATGTCCTGTTAGTGTCCCCTTTTAAATTGCTAGATATCATGCAACATTTTATATTCCCTACCAATTATCCTCTTTTTTTCACAGCAACTTCTGTTGTAGATTCAACTAAACACTTTACCAGAGCAGGTCTTTAACTTAGGCTTCCCCTATCCCTCTCTGTCTCCCTCTATAATCTGATATCAGTCCCTGGTAGGGAAGGCAATCTCTAACCTGTAGTCCAAACTTCTCCATTAAATTGCAGCCCCCTTGGCTATTTTCTGCACCCCTACTTGCAGTTATCCCTATTGACAAAATGTCCTTTCTGTATCTGTGTGTTAGCTTAGATCGTATAAATGCTTTCTGCTCTTTATAGATAAAATATTCTGGATGGTTGCTGTTATTCTTCTCAAAGATATGCATCAAAAATCCCACTCCCCTCTTATTTCTTGAACTCCCCCTGTTTCGTCATTATCCCTTTTCACTTTGAATTATAATCTTCTGCTTGTATTATGTGTATGAGCCTTAACTGTGTAGCTCTAAAATATACCTTCAAATCAGGTAATCCTAAACCACCTTGTTCTATGATCAACTTATCCCAAATAATTCTTGTCTTCTTCCCCTCCCAAATAAAATTCCTCCAGCTGTTTGTTAGTTGTTTCCCACAACATCTCATCTGCTTGAAAAATATGCCTGACCTGTGTGTAAAACTAAAGGGACTAAAACTTATTCACTGCTTGCATCTGTCCATTAACAAGAGCTTTCAGTTACTCTGTTTTTGTGTTATGGTTTGGTTAGTCTCTTTCTTCATATCCTTAGCTGCTGTAACAGAAGCCTTTTTAATCCATACTGCTAAATACTTCATCTTGTCGTGTTCCTGTAAAAATCGGTATTACTGAACCGATTCATGTGTTGGTACATAATTTATGGCTGTAGCCTTTTTTTTTTAATTTTCATTAACTTTATATCCTGAAAAGACTTGAAAACTGTATGAAAATGCTCTACTATTCTGAAATGTCCTTTTCTGGATTATCAAGTACAAAATAATGTCATGTATAAATAAAGCCAACTTTTCTTGATTACCATACCATAGTCCCTCATTTTCTTTGGCTCTAAATTTAAAGCAAATAATAAAAGGGACATCCCTGCCTGGTTCCTCCATTCAAACACAACTTATTGGAGAGGAACCCTCCCACTGTAACTCTTGCCTCTGATTCTTCATATATTCTCCTAATTAACCTTATTATTTTATCAGTGAATGCCAGTACTTCCCTTGCCCTACCTATAAAATTCTAAATTACTCTGGCTAATAATTTCTCTGCATTAAGACCCACCAACAGTAGCACCATTGTCTTACATTCTGCTTCCCTCTGGATCATCATTGTTCTATTAATGCTGTCGAATGTTTGCCTGCTCTCCACAAGACCACACTGATACATATCTATCAATGTTGGCAACACCATAAACACTTTATAATCATGGTTTAAAATCGAAATGGTTCTATTTGAACTGATGGGTCTTTACTCAGGTGTTGTGTATTACAATTTGCATTGTTTCTAACTGAACATTGGGAGTGCAATCCAATACATCAGTAGATAATAGGTTACATTTCCCTTTATCTTATACTAGAGATATTAATTTATAGAGTGACATTGTCTAGAAGAATTGTCAGATTTTAACTGTAGATGCTAGTAGACATAATATAGCAGGTGAACAGCTGCCCTTTGCTTTTAAAAATAAACAGATTGTTAAGAAAAAAATTATGTTATAGACAGTCCTCATGCTCTACATCAGTTTCACACTAGGTTGGTACTTACCCATGTAGGGATTATTATTACTGCAAAAGCTTAATGCAGCAATATTATTTTACACATCTAGCAACAGGTGTAAAACATAATGTGCATAGTTATGCAAACTTTAATACACAACCCCTGTTTTTGTTGCTTTCTGTATTATTTGCGAGAAGATGTTGAGGAATCCTTTATTAAGGACACTATACTATCTGTAGAATAAGATTTGAATCCTATTGCAGTTTTGAGTGGTGAGTTATTGGGAAATGGGTTAGGATTGAACTTTTTCTGAGGATTTAAGATTTCTTTAATGTTTGACCAGAATTTTTTTAGGATTGTATTTTCTATTGTTTCGAAAGTTATTATAGTATAGGTTTCTTGTACTCATTTATTTGCTTTTTAGTATGATTACAGGGCATTCTGAAGGTTTTGAGATAATGTGGTGCTTTATATTTTTGCCGTTCTTTCCACACTTTTTTCTGTATCCTGCATTAGCATTCTGCTCTGTTTGGATATCCATATTGCATTATTTGTTTTTAGTCTCTTCCTTCTAAGAGGTGCAAGGCTGTTTTGGATATTTTAGAAAGTTGTATTGAATTTATGTACAGCATCACCAAAGGGGATAATTTTTAGGATGTTCCAGTTAACAGATGATTGGGTAGTAGTGTATATTTCTGGTTTAAACCTGGACAGGTTGAGTGTTGTATAAAAATGTTAAGTGGATGTATGTGAGATGTGTAGTTGTATAGGTTGGAAGATAGTCACTGAGAGAGTCTGGCATTGTGTTGGTGAATTTGTTAAGGTCTGATACTAGGATCCAGTTTAATAAAGAATTTGATGTCTTTCTACAATGTGTGATGCTATTAATAATGTTGTTGTTGTGTCTTTAGGCTTTTCCCGGTTAGGGGTCGCCACAGCGGAACTCCGGTCCGCTAATGATTGACAGTAGATTTTTATGTGCCGAGTTGCCAGCCCTGACGCACAACCTTCAACGAAGGTATGCTCATTCACACATGCCTCCACACAGAAGACGCTCTAGCTGAGAATCAAACAGGACAACGTCTTACTGTGAGGCGACAACGCTACCGCAGCACCACCATCGCAGTCTGTAGGGAATATATATCCAACCATTTGATACTGACATCACCTAGTAGTATTTTTCTTGTGGAATTATTGTGGATATCCACTATTGAATATCTTCAAGTGTACCTGTATTGTCAACAGGAGGGATGTAGAGGACCATATATGCATTTGTTTATATTCATCTTCAGGAAAGCAATAAGAAGTTCTGCTGAACTGAATGTTGGTATTGTTTTGCTGTTGGGGAAATATGGTAGTTGTTGGGAAATATTAAAGCAGTGCCTCTTTATGTGGTCATTACAGATGATATTATAGCTGGGGATGTAATTTCAGTGTCATTTATGTTAGATTGAAGGCAAGTTTCACTTACTCCCAGAATGTCAGGCTTGTGTTGAATAATCTAGGCATGTAGTTTAGTAGTTTTATTTTTTATGCTTCTAATATTTACGGTGGCAAAAGTTAGATTACAGGGGTTGGGGATTGATCATTTTGGGGTCAGAATAATGTGTGTGGAAGAGAAATATTTTGATGTTGTTTGTGATAGGTGGGGCCAGGATTAGGGTGGATATCTCCTACTAGGATTTTAGTATATTAAGTTATCATTGATTCTTGTTTTTATTTTTATTTTCTTTTTTTTTTTGAGAGTATTTTTCCAGTTAATTTAATTTTTATTTTATTTTTTGAGTTGAAATGGAGTTAATCAGTCTATATTCCATGTCCACATAGACAAAGTGAGAGCCAAAATAAACTCCTTCCTCTTCTGGGCCAAAAAATATCTCCCCTTTTCTATCCCAACCAGTCAGAACAACCACTGGCAAAGGAGTTCTCCTTTCTCAACTTGAATATGGGCCTTCAGTTTCTCCTTCTGCCTCCAAGAAAAACATTGCCACACTCCAGACTATCTCTAACAGCATCTGCCAAATCAACACAAACTCACTTTTCTGTGAGTATCACAATATCACCTTAGAAAAATCCAAACGGCTACCATAAAACAAAGATCTAACTAGTTTTAGGATCCCAATTCTGCAAACTACTCCAACTCCACATGTTTACTACCCTTGTAGCTTGACTTCAGGAAAAAAACTTCCTCATATAACCTGAGACACTACTCACAAGCCACATCAGTTCTCATTACTCATAGAACTTCACAGTACTGCACAAGATTTCTCCACTCAGGCATCTACTCTTTGGCAAGCTGTCCCCATTGACATTAAGGAAATCAACACTTATTCCAAATTCAGAATGCAACTCAAAAAGCACTTCTTCATCCAAGCCAAATGCTCCTCCTTCAACACAGGACGTATCACCTAACCTATTTTCTTTCCGAGACTGACCCACTTTAGAAACTAATGTATATAGTGTACATTGCACTCTGCTTGTTTGTACATTGCACTGTTCACTAGAATGTATATACAGATGCAAAATTTTTGAGTGCAGGTTGGTGGTTGGGTTTGTTGAAAAGTCAGAGTTTCAGACCGAGACAAAAAAGGCTAAGTTAACCGTTGCTAGAATTTTTTTTTTTTCTCTTGCCTCAGTTTAAATGGATGTCAAAAAAGTGAATAACTGTATTTCTTTGGGAAACAGATACCTCATAGGGATTACCATACTTTGTGTATACGTGGGCGGAGTTGGAGGAGATGACTTTATTATTATGTTATTATCAGGGTCCTCTCAGGAAGCCAGAGGCAGGGCTCAGGTCTCAGGCAGGTGGCTGTTCTTCTCTTCTTTCCTGGTTTGTCCCTCTCCCTCCCCCCAAGGCTTCAAGGCTTGAGGCAGGCCAGGTGTAGGGCTTCAGTGGGGGTTTCTCCTAGTGCTTCAGGGTCATTGACTAAGAAACATATACTAAAAATGACAGAGGATTTGGATACTATGATTAGGTTCTCTTGCCCCTCCTGATAAAGAGGCCTAGGGTGGAACCTGAGTTTGAGAGCATTCCTTGCAGTTGATGCTGTGCAGGCCTGCGGCTGGTGCTGTGGTGGCTGCTGTTCTTTCGTAGAGCATGCCTGGTTGAGGCCGAGCATGTTAAAAGAATTGTTAAAACATTTTTTTGGATGCTCCTTTGCAGTGTTGTTTTGTTTGTTGTTGTGTTGTTAGTTTTAAAAAAAAAGGAAAAGAAAATGGAGGACAAGGCTAAGTCTGTTTTAAATTTTTTTTTGCAGGTGCAGCCTCAGTTTAGTAGAGATTGGCCTACTAAGGGATGGGACTTATCTGCTTATGATTCCCAGTCTAGGGGGGTAGGTCTAGGTAGGGTGGGACGCAAAACTTTTTAGGCTTTAGGCAGTTAGTTCCCCTTGTGGTTCCCTGCTCAGACTTCTCAGAGGGTCAGGGGGGTGCAGGTCAGCAATGACCACCCTTTGACCTGCCTTTTCAGCTGCTCGCCTGGCAGCACCTTTGGGAGGAAGGAAGGAGGCTGTTTTTTTTCAAAGAAATTGTTTAATAACCCAA
The DNA here is from genome assembly GCF_019279795.1 of Protopterus annectens. Lineage (NCBI taxonomy): Eukaryota > Metazoa > Chordata > Ceratodontiformes > Protopteridae > Protopterus > Protopterus annectens. Next base: position 698,320,970 of record NC_056745.1, read on the forward strand.
CCCAAGACAGGTTGGATATATCATTCTCCAGTACAGGTTTTTTTTTTTTACATCCCTTGCCTCTTTTCAAAGGCATCATTCCCATTCCTCCTACAAAAAAAAAAGGCTCACAAACAAATTTTTTTTCTGTTTTAATGCCATTCAGCCATCAGCTGTGCCAGAAAGGGGAAAGGGTTTTATTTTTTATTCTTCTAGTACTGAGAAGAAGACCAAGAAGGGGGAGACCAATTTTTTTTTTATTCTATTCAACACTTATCTGGACATTCCCAAGTTCAAAAATGTTGGCGTTACACACACTTTTTTTTACCTCTGGGCAAAGATCACTGGATGTAACTTTTAGATCTCAAGGAAGCTTACCTTCATGTGCCTATAAGAAAGACCTTCTACAGTCTACAGCATTGATTATGTCATAGCAGTGATGCCTAGCCTATAAAGTGTAGTGAAAAAAATAAAGTCAGTCTAGTCTGGGTGGTGTGAGAGTTCTGGTGTGAGTGAGACTGAAACAGCAGCCCAGATGGCCTTTTAACCCTGGACAAAGTTAAGAATCAGTTACTTCTTCATCATCAATCTCTCTTCAGACTGACTCTGACAACAAGCCTTCCTTCTTCAAAGGTTCATGGCATCTTGTATTCTGGTGCTTCCCAATGCCAAACTGCATATGAAGCTGAGGAAAACATGTAAACACACATGTACAGACACAGCACTGCCAGGATTTGGATTCAAATATTCAAATGCATTCAAAAATTCTTTAGGAATTTTGTGGGTGGGCTCAGGAACAACACTAAAAGGGACTCCTCGCCAGAGGCGGCCAGAGAGTCAGACTAACGACAGAGATACCTCAGACATTGCTTTGGGAGCTCATCTAAAATGAAAGTGGATACAAGACAAGTGGCCTGCCAGACTACAGCATCTACATATCAACATGAAAAACTGGATGTTGTAAAAAAAATTGATAAATTCATGGGAACATGGGGATAGAGACATAGATCTCTTCACTAAACCACCAGCTGCCACAAAAGTTTTGGCACAAAGGTTTTCACACACAGCAGCTTGGAGAGTGGATGCTCTTTTTTTCTTGGAAAAAAAAAATCTGTGTATGCTTTTTCCACCTCTGCCTGTTGTCTGGAGGGGCCGGTCACTTGCTCATGTCAAGCTTCACTCTCTTCATCTAACAGCCTGGCATATTCTGTTTTGAAAGACAGCAGGTCTCAATTTTTTTCTGTGTAATTAGTCTGAAGTGCTCTGTTATTGCTTAAATGTCTGTATTTTTTTTGTGAAATGTTCTATATTTCAGCCAGCCTGAGCCTGATGATGTGAAGTTGTTTTATCTCGCCATTCATTCTGGGTTCAGAGCCGATTCTCAGCTCCGAGTCAGCCTACTACAAAGCTCGAGGTCTTCAGACAGCTGGAGGCCAGGTCCCTATCCCATGATGAACCTGGAGTTACTTCGTATCTAGTTTACCGCTGCAATAGATCAGAGGTTCCACACATAGCTCGGGCCAGTACAAAATTCTTTTCTTAAGATTTTTCTGAATAACTTATTTCTCTATTTTAGAGTTAGCTTAGCACTTATAGCTCTTTTAGCTTTATTGTGTGTATTCCTTTTCCGTGGTATGCCTTTTCTTGATTAGATAATAGCTTTCTTTGGCCTCAAGTTTTTGCTATAGGCCTTGCTATATTTAGTGTAGATTAATTAGTAGTTGTGTGCTTCTGAAAAGTGACAGTTTGTCACAGCTTTTTGATATATATTTAGATATATAGATATTAGAGTGCTTAGACAAGTAGTTATAGTGTGTGTGTGTGTGTGTGTGTGTGTGTGTGTGTGTGTGTGTGTGTGTGTGTTTAATAGCATATTTAGCCCATAGTTTTAAGGGCTTAATATGAAATAGTTTTTTGGGTGTGTCTTGTTTTACTACAGTACCTTTTTTGAGACTGTATATTCCATTATGGCTGACCAGGATAAGGATAAACAGGATAAGGATAAGGAAAATGAGGTTTTAAGAAATGTCCAAAATGTGGACAGAAAATGTCTGTCACTGATAGCCATGTAAATTGTGTATACTGTTTGGGAGCATTGCACCTTCAGGAAAGCTGCTCCATTTGTCATTCCTTCTCTTCTATTCTTCAGGAGAGAAAGAGAAAGTTAATTGACAGAGGACTAGTCAAACCGTCCTTTCAGGAAACTTTGAGTGACCAGGACAGGTCTAGTAAATCCTCAAAGTCTTCTAAGGCTTCTGCTTCTTTGGAAGTTAAAAAATCAAACAAACCTTCGACGTCGGCTCCACAACCCTCAGAAACAAGCATCTTGTCTTTTTGGAGCCAGTCCCCAGTCCTGGAATCTGAGGTACCTAAATCGTCGATCCTTCAATCAGTGTCCCCATCCATCCATCCATTCATCTTGGTCCTCGATTAGCCTTTCTGATTTGGATGTGGATCGTGTGGTGCAGAAGTTGCTACAGGCACTGGCATTTTCAAAAATGTTATCGGCTCCGACCCAAGTGGTTTTGGAACCGAAGACTATATTACCATCTACTTCTTTTCCTCCTCCAAGCCATGCTGGTCCTTCAGAGCTGGAGGAGCCAGACTTGCTGATTGTTGAGCCTTCAGACTTCCTCGGCGCCGATCGAGGAGTCTAGGAGCTGACACTCTCTGGTCGGGTAAGGGGAGGATAGTCGGACTGACTTGTCGGTTCCCACTTTGCCTCTCGGGGAATCCGATTGGATGAGCTCGGCTCCTACCTCTGGTTCGGAGCCCACTGTCCTTGTGCCGGGGGGATCGATGGCTTCCTCGGATCCAGCAGTCCCCTCTCATTGGAGCAGAGGTCCCTTCGAAGCCATGAGGAGAGTTACGTCTCCCAAGACATTTATGTCTTCAGGTCCGACTACCTCCTCCCCAAAACCGCCTGTGTCAGCTTCTGCTTGACATATCCTTTCTAAGTGTAGAGATCCAGAGCCTTAGGAAGCCCCATTGGGTGGTCTCTGCTCTTCTGAGACCTCACCAGAAGTTCCCACTGATGAGGTTTTCAGGAAGAGAATCCATAAGAGGAAGCACTTAGACACCCTGCAGGTGTCTCTCACATCCGATACTGACTTGGATGAATCAGAAGGGTCCCCATGGTCCCCCTCTGAGGATATCTCATTTGCTGAGATACTAGAAATCCTTAGGCAGAGGGGTGACTGGCAGTCCACCAACCCTACTGAAGATGAGTCGGTTCTCCTGAAGGCTTTTGGGTCTCAACCCTTCACCTCTTGGGTGTCTCCGCCCTTTGATGAGCTCATGGAGCTGGTCTCACGAAGGGCATGGGAGTCTGCAGACACCATGGAGCCTGTCCCTAGAAGGCCTAATAAATTTATTTCTGCCTCTCAGGAAAAGTCTTTTCTTACCAAGCGAGTGCCAGTTGATGCCATGGTGGTGGCGGCAGCCACCAAAAAGGAGATTTCAGAAACTTCTTCCTCTATCCATCCTCCTAATAGAGATTCTAGGATCATGTATAGATATAGGAAGCGCACGTACAGTTCAGTGACTTTTGCACTGCGTTCACTGAACTATCTCACCCATTTTACGAGACTACAAAGAGATCTCCTAAAAGAGCTTGGAGATACTCTTCAGGGTACAGTAGCTGCGGGAGCATCAGATAAAGTTGCCTCCCAGCTTGCAACCCTCAATTCCATAGTGAACTCGTCCATGTGCTTTATTTCATATGCAGCTGATGGAACGAGTAGGGCAGCGGGTACAGAAATTGCTCTTAGGAGGCACTCCTGGATGCGCTTCTATTCCTTAATGGAGCCCTTTAAGTCATCCTTTGTCAACACCCCTTTTGATGGCTCGTCCCTTTTTGGGCCTAAAGTTAAGGAAACTTTAACCAGGTATGAACAGGAAGGAAACACTCTGTCTGCCGTCGGAGTTCATTTTTCCACTCCTACCAGACCCTACCCCAAGGGTCAAAGGGGAGGAAAGATGTGGTTCCAAAAAGCCCAAGGAGCCTTTCAGGACACACATGTGGTGAACCCCCCCTCCAGAGGCAGAGGAGGGGGCAATAATGGAAAACATCACCCTCGCGGCAGAGGGGGTCCGCAAAACCAGGGCGACAGAGATCACTTCTTTGGGAAGCCCTACCAGCACTCCTGAAAGGAGGCCTGACTGTCCTACTCTGGAGGCAGTCAAGGGTTGCTTATCTTTGTATCCAGAGGCCTGGCTCAAAATAACAAATGACAACTGGGTATAAAGTGTCATTTCCACAGGATATTTCATTCCTTTTGCCACACCCCCTCCACTGACAACAAAAATCCCAGGCGTTCCACCCAGTTACAGGGAACAGGCAACAGTAGAGGTCCAAACGTTGCTAAGAAAAAGAGTCATCCAACCAGTCCCAGGAGGCCAGATAGGATCTGGAACTTGCTTAAGATTATTTTTAGTTCCAAAAAAGACAGGGGACTGGAGACCTATATTGGACCTCAGCAGACTAAACAGATCTGTCAAGAAAGAGAAGTTCCGGATGGTCACTCTTCACTCGATACTTCCCTTTTTAGGGAAAGACAATTGGATGTGCTTGATCGATCTCCAGGATGCGTACCACCACATAAAATGGCCAGACCATCCAGGGATTATCTGCGCTTCCGGCTGGGAGCCAATCATTACCAGTTTCGAGCCCTGCCCTTCAGTCTCACTACAGCCCCCAGAGTGTTCATCAAATGTATGGCAGTGGTCACGGCTCACCTGAGACATTTAGGATTCCAGGTGTTTCCGTACCTAGACGATTGGCTGCTCACCACCACCACCAGGCATCAGCTTGTACAAGGCAGGGACACCACTCTTTTTGTCTGCAGTCATCTGGGCATTACAATAAACTCAGAAAAATCTCCCTTGTCGCCATCGCAGCATACCATTTTTATCGGAGCAGAATTGGACACCACCACCACCACTTTGAGACTTCCAGCAGAAAGAGTCTTACTACACCATCAGCAGGTCCATAATTTTATTTATTTATTTATTTTACATTTGCTGACCGGGCTAGTCTAACTGGAATAAAATCCATTTTCAGTAGAGGCCCGGGGAGAAAAGCTCCAACACAGATAATTTTATACAGTAAAAATAATAAGTTCAAAGCAGTATAACAGTAGTAAAATAGCTCTAAACAGTTACAGCCATTCACATACACAATATATGACTGTAATAATTGTCTCAAATTCAAAGAATTATAATGATAATTAAAAAGGTCTAAACAGATTACAGACATACAGATTAGGTACAGTTGACATTACAAGGATACCTAGCTCATGCTGAGGTGATATGCAATGCAATAGAAATAAAAACAAATTAGTAGTTTTCAATTGGAAGCAGGATAATAGAAAGTATATACTGTTGATGAATTATAGAAATGTATCATATGATACAGTGAGATAAAGGTATATAGGAAGCAGCAAGAGTATGTAAATCGGTGGAATATACTCTTGTTAGGAGCAGAGAAGATATTTAGTCAGGGTTAGTACAAGGACAAAGCCAGTGAGAGCTGAGAAATTGTTTTATTTTTAGTTTAAAGAGTCTTGTGGAGGTCAGAGACAGGAGTTCAGAGGGAAGTCTGTTCCAGTGTTTGCCTATGGAGTTAGAAAACAAAGAATCTCCAGCTGAGTTGTTGGATTTGTTGATAGTAATAAGTGGCTTATTGGAGGAGCGTAGGTTCTTAAGATTGTTGTAGGGGGTAATGAGGGTAGTCAGTATAGGTGTATAGGTGGGGTAGTACAAGCTCTTATGGATAATAGTGAGTTGTTGAGATAGTATCTGGTTATGAAACTCTAGCCATCCTAGTTGTTTTAGATTGTTGCAGTGATGTGTTCTAAAAGGAGATCCTGTGGCAAATCTAGCAATGGAGTGATAGGCAGTAGCAAGTTTGTTTAGGTTATTTTTTGTGAGATTGGTGTATATGGGTGAGGCATAGAGTAAGGTAGTGATTAAATGAGTTCTAGCTATAGCGATTTTGTTTGAGGCAGTAAGGAAGGGTTTGATTCTGTAAAGGGATCCCAGTTTATTATTTACTGTTTTTATAGTGATGTTAGTATGAGTGTCAAAGTTTAGATTATTATCTATGGTTGTTCCAAGAAGTTTGGTGGTTATGTCAGGAGATATGAGAGTCCCATTGTTGGATGTAAGAGTAAAGTGAAGAGGGGCAGACCTACGAGTAGGAGTAAAAAGTAGGAGTTTAGTTTTTTTAGGGTTAAGTAAAAGGCAACGGTTTAAAAACCATTGTTCCACTGTGTTAAATGCATTTTGTGTAAGGGATTGTAGCTCGGTAGGGGTATTAGCTGAGCAAATAATAGTGGAGTCATCTGCATATTGAATGCAGGTAGCAGGTGGAGGTCATTAATGAAAATGGAAAATAATAATGGGCCTAAAATGGAGCCCTGGGGGACACCAAGGGAAATAGGGAGGTGAGAAGATAGGTTACCTTCCCATAGTACTGCTTGTTGTCTATTTTCTAAGTAGGATTTGAACCATTGTAATGCTAGAGTATCAAGATAAAGAGATTTAAGTATTTCAATAAGGAGCTGGTGATTAACCATATCAAAAGCCTTAGATAAATCAATGAAGACAGAAGAGGAAAGGGTATTGTTATTACGGTTAGAATTTATACAGTCTGTGAAGGAGAGAAGGGCTGTGGTGGTGCTGTGGTTAGGTCTAAATCCATGTTGACAGTTGGCAAGTAAGTTATTATCAATTAGATGGGTGAGTACTTGCTTATGGACACATTTTTCCATTATTTTTGCCAGTGGAGAGAGTAAGGCTATTGGTCTATAGTTTGAGATGTCAATGGAGTTACCACCTTTATGAAGGGGGATGATGTGTGAGATTTTCCAGATAGATGGGATATTTCCTTCGGTTATAGTTCTGTTTATGAGTATGGAAATGGGGAGGGCTATGGCTTTGGCACCTTTTTGCAGGTACTCAGCAGGTAGATGGTCAGCAGAGGGGGTAGTAGGTTTCAGTTTTTCTAGAAGAGAGCAAATGAGGGATGTAGGAACCGGTTTTAGCTGAAATAATGGAATAGGGTAAGTTGAAGAGGTGGTTAGATTAGTGGAAGTTGGAGATAATTGCTTAGCTAGTGTTTGAATGGTATCTGTAAAGAAAGAATTAAAGGCATTGGCAGTTTGTGTTGGGTTGTCTTGGTTAGAGCCTTGTGGGATAGGTGTTATAGATTGGCCTGGGTGTAGGAGTTTGTTGATGCTGGACCAAAATTTTTGTGGATTTCTTTGGTTAGTTTGTTGTAGTTGGATATAAAAGTTTTTTTTATCTAGCAGGATAGCTTTTTTAGTAGTATTTCTAAGTTGTCTAAAGGTTTGGTGGTCTGTTGAATTCCTGGTAGTGTGCCATTTTGACCAAGATTTGTTTAGTGTTAGTTCTAATAGAGCATACAGGGGCATGTTGGTCAAGGATGGATAAGAATGTGGAATTAAAGTAGTCAACGGCTTTATCTAGGGGGAGTGTTTTTAGTGGTGACCAATCACAGTGTTTAAGTTCTAGCTGGAAAAGTTCAGGGTTGAAGGATTTTTTAGTCCTGATTGTACGATATGTAGTTGGGTTAGGTATGTTAATTTTGTGTCTGATGATATAAGTGAGTAAGTGATCACTTAGATCATCAGGGAGGGTTCCTGCCTTGTATGTAAGATGTGGAGAGTTTGTAAGAATCCAATCTAGTATACTTTCTTTGTTGTTGGTTTTATTAATTCTTGTAGGGGAGGTAATAACTTGAGAGAAGCCATAAAGATTAATGTGGGTGGTGGGCTGAGGGTACTGCAGGACTTCCAATCGATGTTAAAGTCCCCAAGTATTAAAGTTTCTTGTGGAAGATTGATAGATATCCAGTTAAGAATGCTTTCAAGGGTATTAATGTTATTACCAGGGGGAAGGTAAATACAAGTGATGTTAATGGATTTGAATTTGTTGATTTGAAGTTTAGTGACTAGGATTTCTGAGTTATTAAATATAGGTAGATTTATGTTAGATGTGGTGACTTGTAGATTATTTTATAGAGGACTGCTACACCCCTCCCTTTTTGTTATCGGTCCCTTCTCAGGATACTGTAGGCAGGTGGGGTAAGTTCATTGTCATTAATGGATGGTTTTAGCCATGTTTCTGATAGACATAGGAAATCAAATTGGTAGAATTCTAATAGGGCATGAAGATGGGTAGTTTTCTTTTTAATGCTTCGAATGTTAAGATGAGCTATTGAAAGAGAGTTTGGAGGCTTATAAGGTGTATGTGGAAGAGTAATGTTGGAGGTGATTTGTACAGTGTCAGGAATATTGTATGGGCCAGGATTAGGATGAATGTCTCCATCTAGCAGGGCTAAGTGGAGTATTCTATATGTGGGGTTGTTAACGTTAAGGAAATAAAAACAAAGTGTTTTTCTTGCATGGGGACTACTATATTTTATATGGGTTAGTCTGTGATATTTGGCTTGCAGGTAGCAGGGACAAATTGTGGTGTTAAAGCTGTAAAGAGAGATAGGTAGTAGTGGTGTGGAAGTGAACCTAGAAGGCAGTAGAAGGTTTGGGTGGAGTGGTCGTTCATAAGAGGTTAATGTGTAGATAGTTATTAGAGGAGGTAGGAGTAAAACAAAGGCTATAAATTTTAGTTGAGTTAGGTGGGTAACATTGGCCATGATGTAGGTATAAGATGAGAAGATAGATAAGGGTTTGTAGTAATAGCAGCTGGGTCTTTGAAACTATAAGGGTGGGGTGGATATTAGATTTAGCTAGGAGAGGTAATTGAATAAGTATGGAGGGGAGTGGTAATAAGGAGAACTATTCGATTGGTATGGGTAAAAGTAGGGGTGTGGTTTACTGAAAATATATTGAGGACCCCTGGGGGTGGGTGGGAATTGGGGGTAGGGAGGGGGAGTGAGCCATGAGGCGAACGGAGCGGGTTGAGACAGTTGAGTGAGACAGTCGAGGTGAACAATCAGTGGATCTCCAAAGACAAGACTCCAGCATCAGAAGTACTAAAATTGTTAGGCATGATGGCAGCTGCAATATTAGCCATACTGTTGGGTCGCATGCACATGCAGATTCTGCAATGGCTGTTATTCACTCAATGGTCTTACCAAGAGCTCCCAATGTCTCATCTAATAATAATCACAAACACATGCAAAAAGGATCTTCAGTGGTGGTTGACTTCTCTTCATGTTATGATAGGTCATCCTTTTGTTCTAGCCCCACCAGCAGCCACAGTGACCACAGATGCTTCCCTGATAGGGTGGTGGGGTCATTTTCAGAAAAGAACAGCCCAAGGCACATGGACCGAACAGGAGACAAATCTGCATATCAATGTCCTGGAGATGAGAGCAGTACTTTTAGCGTTGCAGTACTTCCAGTATTCTCTTCCTCTGGGAAAAATTGTGATTCAGATGGACAACATGTAAGTGCTCTCGTACTTGAACAAACAAGGAGGAACCAGGTCCTACCCCCCTTTGTCGCGAAGCCCTAAGAGTATAGCAATGGGCTACATCCATCCAGCGCTTTCTGTTAGCAATGCACATTCCAGGGAAATCCAACGTGATAGCAGGCAAACTGAGCAGAGCAATTTTGTTGCCTCATGAATGGTCCCTCAAGAAAGAAATAGCGGAGAGAATTTTCCACAGGTGGAGTCAGCCTTGCTGCCTCCTTTTTGCCAACCACATGAACACAGAATGCAGAAGCTACTTTGCCCTGATTTCCCCTCTGGGAGAAACCCCACGGGACGCACTCGTACACAATTGGCCTCCGGGTCTCCTCTATGCATTCCCATCAATTCCCTTGATACCCAAAGTATTACAGAAAGCAAAAGCCCTGGGAAGGACCATCATTCTATTAGCCTCTTATTGGCCTCATCAGATTTGGTTCCTCTTCCTTCGACTTCATCAGTTGGAGGACCCTTGGATTCTGGACCCAGTTCCAGATCTTCTGACGCACTCGTTGGAGGAACTTCATCCCTCTCTTCAGTCCCTGAAGTTGACAGTTTGGCTGCTCCAATTCCAAACATAGCCAGGTTCCATAACCTTTCAAATGAAACGCAGCAGATTCTGATATCTTCTCATAAATCCTCTACTAGGAAGTTATATCTTAGCAAATGGAAAAGATTTTCTATATGGGCTCTCAAAATAACCAAGCCCCTATTGTCTCCATATTAGAGATGTTATGTAGTCCAATCTCGCCTACATTCCTACCCGTGGGTTCGGAGCCGAATATCGGCTCTGACTCGGCCAAACTTTTCTAGCTCGAAGTCTTCTATTGGCTGGGCTTAGCAGGTATCCCATGCTGCACTGCTTCATATCCCCAGATCTCGTTTGCCGCTCCTGTAGCTCGGCTGTGGTCTCGCTCTTGGCTGTGGCTAAGTACCCTTTTTTTCTTGTTATTCTGAGAAAACTTGTTACAAACAAAAAGCTATTTTAATAGCCGTTTCTAATTGGTGTTGTGTTGGTATTTCTGTAGTGTGATTGTGGTTTGTGGTATCCCACTAGCTGTTCTATTGGGCTAGGTCCGTTTCAGTTAGAGGACCTAGTCCTTCCCTCTTGTCCTGTGTTGTTTCACTTCTTAAAACCGTTTGAGTTAGAGATTTTAGTGTCTGTTTCCCTTCTGTGTACGTGGTCAAAAAAAACGTTTTAGTTAGAGGTTTTTTAGCCCTAGTCGTCTGTGTGTGTCCCTTCTGAGGATTGTGTGTGCTGTGTTGTGTAAAACCTGTTCCCGCGCTTAGTGGTGTTTTGCGTGTCTGTGTTGTTTTTCCTGTCAGACAGTGACTTGTTCATTGTTGTGGTATTTGTGATTACTTGTTCAAATATGTCCAAAGATTCCAAGGAGCACAAACCTTCGGGTTTTAAAAAGTGCTCTAAGTGTGGTTACAAGATGTCCATCACCGATGGACATTCTGTTTGCATTTATTACCTGGGAGCAATCCATCTGCAGGAGTCCTGCAGCTTCTGCCATGCTTTTAGTCCCAGGGTGCTCCAAGAAAGAAAGAATAAGCTAATTCTAAAGGGACTCTTGAAACCCTCGTTCGAAGAGGCCATGGATTCTGCTTCCAGTTCTAAATCAAAATCCTCAAGTCAAAAAAGAGGTCTCCAGCTCCTTCAGTTTCCTCGGAGCCACTGGAGAAAGTCACAAAACTTGCTTCGACCTCCTCGGCTCCACTGTCCTTGGGGCCACAGGAAGTGTCGGTGTTGATGGAACCGGCGTCGGCTCCAATTATATTGGAACCTCTTCAGAGCCGACCGCCCAGTCTTAGACCAGTGTCACCTGAGAGGAGATCTCGATCTCCCTCCCTGTCCTCTAAATCCTCCAGGACTCTTTCAGATGTGGATGTCGATAGGGTGGTGCAGAGGCTCCTCCAGTCACCGGTTTTGGCAAAATTGTTTTCGGCTCTGTCCCAGTCAGCTCTGGAGCCCGTCCCGATAACTTCTTCGATCATTCCTCCTCCGAGCACATCTCTGTCTTCAGAGCCAGAATGTTCCGCTCCATGTGATGTTGATAGGTCGGTTCCGATGGTACCGACATCGGCTCCAACCCCGTCGGCGCCGTCCACAGGGTTCGGGACTCTGGATTCTTCAGTTGGGCCCGAGGGGGACACCTCGGGACACATTTCGGTTCCTAGTCTCCCGCTCGGTGCCTCGGCTCGAGGAACCCCGACTCCTGTCATGGTCTCGGAGGCTGGCCAGTCCTCGGACTCGGGGGGGGGGGGCCTGCCTTTGAGGCCATGTGGACTGCGCTGGCCAGATCGTCAGCTACATCATGTGGGTCAGTCATTCTGTCCCCTACCACTCTGGTGAGAGCCCCTGATCACCACCTATCTGTAGACAGCAGAGCCCCAAGGCCTAGGGATACCCCCACGAGTGGTCCCCAAGTTTCTGAGGGCCCTTCAGAGTTCTTGCCTGAGGAGCCCCCTAGAAAGAAAGCGTGCAAGAGGAAGCACATAGACTCCCAGGATGAGTCTCTCACCTCAGATACTGACCTCGAGGAATCGGAGGGGTCTCCCAAGTCATCCTCCGATGATGTTTCCTTCTCCGACATCCTGGAGATATTGAAACAAAGAGGTGACTGGCCATCCAAAGCCCCCTCCGAGGAGGAGTTGGTCTTCCTGAAGGCCTTTGGTGCTCAGCCCTCCGCCCCCTGGTTGTCCCCACCCTTCGAAGAAGCTCCTGGATTTAATTTGTCGGAGGGTGTAGGAGAACCCTGATTCTGTGGAACCCGTACCCAAGAGACCCAATAAATTTCTTTCTGCTCCCCCGGGTAAGGAGTTTTTGTCCAAAGGAGTCCCTGTGGATGCCATGGTGGTGGCGGCGGCCACTCAGAAGGAAGTAGCAGAGATTTCTTCCTCCGTCCAACCTCCTAACAAGACGTCTAGGACCATGGACCGGTACGGGACGCGTACCCTCTCATCAGCAACCTTTGCCTTACGGTCACTGAAATACCTGTCTCATTTTACTCGGCTCCAGAGAGATCTCCTCAAGGAGTTAGGAGATACTCTTGCGGGTAACGTGCCTGAGGCGGTGGCCCAGACGGTTAACGCCCAGGTGTCTACCCTCAATTCCATTGTTAACTCCCCCATGCGGCTAATTTCATATGCAGCCAAGGGAGCGAGTAGGGCAGCAAGTTCAGGAGTCGCCTTTGAAGGCAAGCCTGGCTGCGCTTTTGTCATTTCGTGGAGGCCTTCAAGTCTTCTTTCACTGACGCCCCCCTTGATGGTTCTTCTTTGTTCGGAACCAAAGTGAAAGACACCCTCACCAGGTGCGAGCAAGAGGGAAAGAACCTGTCTGCTGTAGGGGTCTGTTTTTCCCTTCCCTCTAGGCCTTATCCCAAGGCCCAGCGGGGTGGGAAGATGTGGTTCAAAAAATCACAGAGGTTTTTTCCTGGTGCACAAGGTGAGTCCCCCTCCAGAGGCAGAGGAGGGGGAGGTTATTCAGGGAGATGCCACCCTAGAGGCAGAGGGGGCCCTCGCAATTCGGGAGACCACGATTCCTTTCGCGGCTCTCCCTACCGTCGTTCCTGATGGGATGCCCGACTGTGAGTTTCTGGAGCCAGTCGGGGGTCGAATATCGTTATACCTGGAAGCCTGGCAAAGCATCACCCAGGACCGATGGTTATTACGAATAATTTCCGGAGGTTACGTCATCCCCTTTTCATCAGACCCCCCCCCTCCAATCAGAAAAATCCCGGACGTTCCACCCAGTCAAAGGGATCACGCAGCTTCAGAGGTTTCAAAGCTGCTAGGAAAGGGAGCCATCCAGTATGTCCCCTCAGACCAGATCGGAGTAGGGACTTACTCAAGATTCTTTTTGGTGCCGAAAAGAACAGGGGACCTGAGACCCATATTAGATCTCAGCCAACTGAACAACTATGTACAAAAGTCCAAGTTCTGTATGGTCACACTGCAATCGATTCTCTCATTGTTGGGAGAAGAAGTATGGATGTGCTCCATCGACCTCAAGGATGCTTACTACCATGTCAAAATGGACAGGGCATCCAGGAGTCACCTACGCCTCTGGCTGGGAGCCAGTCATTTCTAGTATCGAGCCCTGCCCTTTGGTCTCACCACAGCCCCCAGGGTGTTCAACAAGTGTATGGCGGTGGTGACAGCTCACTTGAGATGTCAAGGATTCCAAGTGTTTCCGTATCTGGATGACTGGCTCCTTACCGCCCCCCACCAGGCATCTACTAATCCAAACCAGGGATGCTGCCATCATTCTGTCAACAGTTGGGCATAATACTGAACTGGGAAAAATCTACCTTGCTGCCGTCACAGCGTGTCATTTTTATAGGTGCAGAATTAGACACCATTTGAATGTGAGCCTTTCTACCACAGGAAAGAATCAGAGTCTTACAGCAACAGGTGCACGCCCTGCTACCCCTGAGAAAAGCGAAGGCAAGATGGGTTCCTCAACTCCTGGGGACTATGGCAGCAACAATTATGTTGGTCCCCCTAGCAAGATTACACATGAGGCTCCTTCAATGGCTCCTCTTTGCTCAATGGTCTCTCCAAAAACTTCCACTTTCCCACCCTATTTTGCTCATGGACAGATGCAAACAGGATCTCAGTTAGTGGCTTTGCACCAACAATCTGGACAGGGGGAAAATCCTTCGTTCCACCAACCCCGATTGCCACAGTGACCACGGATGCCTCCCAGATGGGGTGGGGGGGCATTATCTTGGCAGGACAGTACAAGGCACGTGGCAAGATCACGAGATACATCTGCATGTCATCGTCCTAGAGATGAGAGCGGTGCTACTTGTGTTGCAGGCACTTCAGAGCTTTCTACCTCTAGGGACTATTGCAATACACTCGGACAACATGTCAGTGGTGTGGTATATGAACAAGCAGGGGGGAACCAGATCATACCCCCTGTGCAGAGAGGCCATGCGAGTGTGGCAGTGGGCAGTATCTTCCCATCGGTTTCTGGTGGCAACGCACATTCCGCGGAAGTCCAACGTGATAGCAGACAGGCTAAGAAGAGCTATTCTGATGCCTTACGAGTGGTCCCTGAATCGTCTAGTTGCAGAATGAATCTTCAGCAGATGGGGTCAGCCTTGCTGCGACCTTTTTGCCAGCCCCCTCAATGCCAAATCCAGCAGCTACTTCACGCTGATCCCCCCACAGGGAGAGTCACCCAGGGACGCTGTAATTCATGATTGGCCATCCGGTCTGATTTATACATTCCCTCCGTTTCCCTTGCTGTCAAAAGTAATTCAGAAAGCACAATCCTTGGGAAGCAGAATGATTCTGATTGCTTCACACTGGCCTCGTCAAGTCTGCTTCCCCTTTCTCCACTCCTACATTGTGGACACACCTTGGATTCTGGACCCACAACCAGATTTACTGACACACATGTCGGGACAGTTCCACTCCTCTCTGCGGACCCTCCGGTTGACAGCCTGGCTACTCCACTTCCGTCGTTAGTTAGGCTTCATCACTTTTCACCTGAGGTAGTTCATATTTTATCTTCCTCTCATAATCCCTCTACTAGGAAGATTTATTCTAGCAAATGGAAGAGGTTTTCTTTTTGGGCTCATACCCAAGGAATTGACCCTTACACAGCCCCAATTGCTTCAGTCTTGGAGTTTTTGTCTATGCTTTTCCATCAGGGCTCAGCGTCAGCTACCATTAAAGTTCAATTGGCAGCAATTTCTAACTTTCATGTTGCTAATGAGCCTGGTCTGATGGCTCACAGACTCTGTAAGGCTTTCCTGAAAGGCACTCTGTTACTCCGCCCCCCGGTCTCAGAACCTATCATGCCCTGGGATCTAAATTTTGTCCTGCAAGCCCTTACTTCACCACCCTTCGAGCCTGCAGCTACCTGCGACTTAAAATTCTTGACCTGGAAAACTGCCTTTTTAATAGCCATCACATCAGCCAGGCAAGTTTCAGAAATTCAAGCTCTTTCTATCAAACCTCCATACTTGATCTTTCATAAGGACAGGGTTTCTCTCAGACCAAACCCTTCCTTTCTTCCTAAAGTGGCATCCATATCTAATCTTAATCAATCTATTGAGTTGCCAGTATTTTTTCCCCTTTTTTCAAACAAGGCAGAATTTAAATTTCATCTATTGGATGTACACAGACAGTTACATTTCTGTCTGCACCGAACTAAAGATCTCTGAAAATCTGATCAACTGTTTGTCTCCTTTTCGGAAAACAAAATTGGGTCCCCTGTCTCCAAAATCACCCTATCCAGATGGATATCCAGTTGCATCTTTTTCGCTTATTCTGCAGGAGGTAAAGACCTACCGTTTCCGGTCAAGGCTCACTCTACTCGGGCTGTATCTACATCTACAGCCTATCAAGCCAGATTGTCTATGGATGATATTTGTGCAGCAGCTATTTGCGCTTCTCCTCACACATTTGTTACTCATTACAAGTTGGACGTGGTATCTAGGGGCAGGTCTTCCTTTAGTTCCACAGTACTCAGGAGTATCTTCCTATGAGCCTTCCAGGATGTAGGTGCTAGGGACGCTGTCCCACGGGTAAGAATGTAGGCGAGATTGGACTACATAACATCAAGAAGTTATGTACTCACCATAACGTTCGATGTATGTAGTCCATCTCGTCTCACATTCTTACTTACCCTCCCACCTTCCCCCTTCCTGGAGGTTCTGGAGGTTAGGTCTGATTTACAGAGTTCCATTCACCTTTAGCTTATTCTTCTTTACCTGGATGTTGTTATGCATGGGGTATGAATGAGTGTTCGCAGCAAACTAGATCTGGGGATATGGAGCAGTGCAGCATTGGATACCTGCTTAGCCCAGCCAATAGAAGACTTCGAGCTAGAAAAGTTTGGCCGAGTCGGAGCCGATATTCGGCTCCGAACCCACGGGTAAGAATGTGAGGCGAGATGGACTACATACATCGAACGTTATGGTGAGTACATAACTTCTTGTTCTTGACTATGCTTTTCAATAAAGAAGCTGCAGCAGCAACAGTTCAGGTTCAGCTTGCTGCTATCTCTAATTTTCACCTTGGATTTGAAGGATTAAACATAATGTCACACAAACTATCCAAAGCCTTTCTCAAAGGGACTTTTCATCTCAGACCACCTGTGAAGTCCCCTTATACTCCATGGAATCTAAATTTCATGCTTTCACACATTATTCTCCCACCTTTTGAACCAGCTTCCTCATGCGATTTGAAATATTTGTCATGGAATACTATCTTTTTAGTAGCCATCACTTCTGCCAGCAGAGTGCCAGAGCTTCAGGCCTTGTCCATAAAGCCTCCTTATTTGATTTTCCATGCTGACAGAGTCTCCCTGCGAACTACTCGCTCATTTTTGCCCATAGTTTGTACTGAAACTAACCTTAACCAGATTATAGATTTGCTAGTGTTCTTTCCCAAATACACCAACAACTTAGAGTATATGCTGCACAAGCTTGATGTTCATGCTGCACAAGCTTGATGTTCATAGACAGCTCTGATTTTACTTGGCTAGAACAAAAGAGTTCAGGAAATCAGAACAGCTTTTCGTTTCCTTTTCAGATTCCAGAAGAGGTATGCCAGTGGCAAAAACAACTCTGTCTAAATGGTTATCTGATTGTGTCACATTTGTTTATTCAGCTGCTAATATGCCCTTACAACACAAAATTAAGGCTCATTCTACCAGAGCAGTGTCTACATCCTCTGCCTTTTCTGCTAGACTTCCTACAGACATTTGTGCAGCAGCCACTTGGTCAAGACCTCATACCTTTATCACTCAGTACAAAGTTGACAGGACCTCCAGGGACAGGGCCTCCTTTGGGTCTACTGTCCTGAAAAACATACTCCCGTGAGCCACCCGAGAAAGATGGTGCTTGGGATGCTACCCATCTGTAAAAGAATGAACGGTGAGATAGAACAACTTCACATAAAAAAGTTATGTACTCACCATAACGTTCCATGTGAGTTGTTCATCTCGCCTTCATTCTTACTTCCTACCCTTCTACCCCCTCCAGGGTTTTTCGAGGACCGAGATACTAGATTCTTCCTGGTTGCTCAATCCTTCTATGGCTTTCTCTTAAAGAGTGATAGAATGACACATGGTATTATTATATTCAGCAAACAAGATCTGAGGTAACTCCAGGTGCATCATGGGATAGGGACTTGGCCTCAAGCTGTCTGAAGACCTCGAGCTTTGTAGTAGGCTGACTGAGAGCCGAGGATCGGCTCCGAACCCATCTGTAAGAATGAAGGCGAGATGAACAACTCACATGGAACGTTATGGTGAGTACATAACTTCTTTTTGTCAGTACTGATCACTGCACTACTCTGGTAAACAAATGTAAATAAACAAATATATATATATATATATATATATATATAGTAAAAGTGAGGTGCATCATTAAGTAGGTTTGGTGCAATGCATTGAGAGTTTAGGGAGGAAGTACGGATAGGTGGTTGGGACAGGACTGGCGAAATAAATTCTGAATTCTTAACATTTGTTTGGTAACTGTAGCTCCTGCCTGTTTATTTGTTGTATGTTTATTTATAGGTAGGAGAACTCTGCCACAAGGCTCCATTTTTGTGCCAGAATATAGTTGCCAATATCCATGTATCGAAAATGTAACCTATGTTTTTGCACTGTATATATATATATATATATATATATATGTGTGTGTGTGTGTGTGTGTGTGTCTACTTAAAATAATCTAAACTCAAAAAAATGCCAAAACACAAAATATTAACATAATCCAAGTTACAATAGGGAAGGGTTTCTGCCATCTCCCACTGAGTTAGAATATATATTTAGCAGGGGTGTGTGGGGATGAAGGGTGGCTTGCCCCTGCAAAAAAAACTTTTTTTTTTTTTGATGGTGATGTTAGATTGTGTTGGTATATTGTGTTTAGCTATTTTTGAGGTTAGATAATTTTATGGTGCTATTTTGTGTTTAGTCGTTTTTGAGTTTAGATCATTTTATGTTGATATTTTGTGTTTGGATACAAGTTTAGATTTTTTAAGTAGATCTAT
>NC_056745.1:698339925-698464925 GCF_019279795.1 Protopterus annectens
ACCCAAAAACCCAAACCCTTTTTCCTCAAAAAAACACCCCCCCAAAAAAAGGGAGTTTCAACAAAACACATTTCCACTCCACCCACACACAACCCAAAGGGTTTTCTCACACCCTACAAACAAAACAACAAAAAAGGGACCCACGGGAACACACAATGCCCCCACGGGCTGGTAAAGGTAGGTTATTTTTCTCCAAAATCGAATCACCCATGCACTCAAGTCTCTCAACAACAGGTACTTTTATGACTCTGTCATAGTCCATGTTGGCGTGAATGACTTGAGACGTACCTCCCTGGGTTATGTGAAGAGAGACATGATCAAGCTTGCTGAATATGTGTCCTAGGCAGGTATGTTCCTAGCCTTAAGCAGCATTCTTCCGTCACCCAGAATGATGTCTCAATACAAACAGAAAATTATTGACTTTTAATTGCCTTAGTTTCTGGTGTCACTCCAAGGGGCATCCAGCACCTGACAGCCTGGGAAGACATGACTGACAAACCACAATGCTTTTCCGGAGATGGCCTGCATCTGTCTCCCTTGGGTTACAGGATTCTGGCAAAGGCTCTTGCCTCCCCCATAGTGCCTTTTTTAGGCAATGCCGTGAGGTCAAAACTACCAACATGAAAATGTCATCAAAACGCAAATTAAAGGTCATGCTGCTATACGCTAGGTGTCTAAACATGAAACTGCACTCACTGCAAGCATTCTTAACCTTGGAAGGTGCTGACATTTGTGCAGTCACAGAAACCTGGTTCAGAGCTGTGGAGAGTACCACAGCTATATCACGTTACTCATTCTATCATACATTCAGAACCCAAACAGTGGGCAGCAAAGCAAAAGGAGGTGGCGTTACAATATATATAAAAGACATACACACCTCCAGGCTGATCAAACAGCATGATGCACAGGAGACACTCCAGGTACAGTTAACCACTGACAAGACCCCTATTCAAATCATAGCTAGCTACAGGCCCCCAACTTTGACTCAAGATGTCCACTCCACCTATATGGACCTCTTTGAATCTATCAAGATTCAACCTTTTACCCTGATCCTGGGCAACTTTAACTATCCAACCAGAGATTGTAAGAACTACTCATGCCAAGACACAAATGCCCAGAGATTCCTTGATTTTGTCAATGCAAATACCTTGGACCAACTGGTCAACACCCCAACAAGAGGCAAAAATATCTTGGATTTGGTATCAACCAAGATAAGTAACCACTGCAGCATGCGTACAGTGTCATCCTCCCTGGTAAGATCCGGCCACAAAGATGTCACTTTCAAAGTCACCATCTCCCATGACCCCCCCAGCTGGGGTAAAAAAAAAAACTTCTCCAAAGCTGATCACAATCTCCTGAGGGAAGGTATAAACAGCTTCACAACCTCCGGCACATATGTCCAAACCTACATCAAGTACTATATGAGCATTTATACAGTTGCATGGAATCAGGAATACCCGAAAGGACAAAAGTATTATCTTCAAGGAAGAGTACACCTGTCTGGTGGACATCTGCACTAAATAAACTTTATAATAAAAAGAAAAATATTACTGTCCAGGACCAAGAAGAAGCACATGCCTAATTGGAAGCAATCTATCCTTAGTCTGAACAAGCAAATAAGAGCACTAGTGAAATCCTCCAAAGCAAACTTTGAGTCCAAACTGGCCACACCTACTAAGGACAATCATAAGACCTTCTACACATATGTCAACAATCTCAAAGGAAGCACTCAGATCTGCTCAGAACTGGTGGTCAAGGACGCCACATACACAAACGTCATAGATATAGCCAATCTGCTGGCAGACAGGTTTAGTGAAAACTTCCACAACTCTGTACCCCCATCAATAAAGCAGGACATCCCCAGCACCTGCCCCGCTCCCCTTATCTCTAGGGAGCAAGTCATCACTGCCCTCAAAGGCAAAAATGCAGCCTCCATAGAACCCGATCATCCCAGGCTGCACCTTACATGAACTCAGGCAGGAATGCACCATTAGGCACCCTACTCAACCAAAACCTGAGTACAGGCTTCGTCCCAGCCAAGTGGAGGACAGCCACTGTCATCCCTCTGCACAAAGGTGGAGCGTCCACCGATCCAGGAAATTACAGACCAATCAGCCTAACTAGCCTGATCTACAAGGCCATGGAGTGGATTATAACAGACCTTATTAACAAGGACACTGGCAACCTCCAAACACTCGATCCCACACAGTTTGGTTTCATCAAGGGGAGGCCAAGCCTGTTAAATTTGGATGACTTCTTTGAGGCAGTCACCAAAGCCATGGACCAGAGGAGGATGGTGCACACTGTCTACCTTGACCTGGCCACAGCCTTCAATACTATTTATTCCCCACTCTGGTATAACACATAAACTCTCTCAACTAGGCATCAATCCATGTTACCAGATAGGTAGCAAACTGGCTCAATGGCCGAACCCACCTAGTCATAATAGGGGAAGCCACCTCAAACAGTAGACCTGTAATGAGCGGTGTACCCCAGGGATCAGTCTTGGGGCCTGCGGTGTACCCCAGGGATCGGTCTTGGGGCATCTGCTGTTTGGGATATACTTTTCTGAGGTGCAGGCCAAAACCAGTGGGCTATAACTAACCAAGTTT
Source organism: Protopterus annectens (assembly GCF_019279795.1). NCBI lineage: Eukaryota > Metazoa > Chordata > Ceratodontiformes > Protopteridae > Protopterus > Protopterus annectens. The sequence continues at coordinate 698,342,538 of NC_056745.1, forward strand.
GGAGATGACTGCAAGCTGGACACTGTCATAAATTCCCCTAGTGATGTGAACATCCTCCAAGAGGGTCTCACCCAAACAAATGACTGCTGCCAGAAACATGGCCTCAAACTGAATGCCAAAAAATGCATCATCATCCCCTTTGGGGAGGGTGATGTCCCCACAGATTATCACGTTAATAACAAGGTCCTATGCAAGCAATCAGTTGTGAGGGACTTGGGCACCCAGGTTGATAGCAAACTGACTTTTGACCAACAAATTGCCTCCGTTGTACAGAAAGCTTTCTACATGGCCCACCTCATTAGTAAGGGTATATCTTCCAGGGACAAGGAGGTCATAACATCCCTGTTCTTCCCTTATAAGACTCTGAGTACAATGCCCCTTTCGGCATGTACCTCACAAAGCACATGCAGCAGCTGGAGAGACCACAGAGGTTCATCACCTGGAGAATTCAGGGCCTCAAACATCTACCCTACACAGATAGGCTAAAGAACCTGTCCATCTACTCTTTTCCATTACAGATTCCTCAGAGGTGACCTCTGCCTGGCATAAAAAGTAATCTCAGACCCCGCCTTGATGGGACTGCTGCATAACCACAAGTCAAGCTCCACTCGAGTAACCCACACTTGTGACCTCAACCTGGTCTGTGACATCAATAGGACTTGTTGGCAGGACAGACTTGTCTCTCAGAGACTCCTCCTACTGTGAAATAGACTCCCTCTCTACATCAAGCACAGTATCTCATTAATCCTTTTTAAGCGCAACCTGGATAACTGGACGGGGAACAGAAAATACACCGCTGGGATTCCACCTGTGTCTCTGCTGGACAGGGACATTGGGTGCTGACTTGTCAGAACATGGGCTAAATTCTTGGCTAGACTTGTAAGGGACACAGGGCCAACAGCCGAATAATGTCCTATGATCCTATTAAGACTAAATATAAGAATCCTCTTCATGATGTGTCTTAGATAAAGTGCAGAAAAAAAAGTATGAATATTCTGTTTTTTAAAAGTGAAACACTGGATATGTCCTCCAGTTACAACTTGTCCTCTCTGGTAAAATTACATGTGCTTTTTGTCCTTGGAAATAAATAATATTGTAGATATGAATAAAACCAAAACTGTAAAGTCCACATTGAGTGTACAAATATCATATAGTCTTCCTGCCCTCATTTCCTCAAACTGATTTTCAGACACCACCACCCAGCCTTATCTAGTGTAGCAGTTTCAGCAAGCACACCTGCTGGCAAAACATTACAAATTTCTTTAAACATCATTTACTACTTCTTAAAAATTGTTACTACAGTGAATTTTAATTTTGAAAGAGATGTAATACACACACTTGCTTAATGAAATGGGTGGGGTGATGTGGGGTAATGGGTGGGGCATTTTTCAGGTGTTTGTCTCTTCCAAAGGTAGACACCCTGAACTCAAAATGTAAAAGCTACAAGGCTTAAATAATATAATGCAAGATTCTGAAATAACAAAGGAAATATATTTAGAAAAATAATAATCATATATTTAGAAAAAGTATAATAATCAAAACAATGAATAATACCCAAAAATAACACTGTTCTAAGGCTCCTACTTAAAATATCACTGCAGTAAATATTAGTTGCTGAAATGTAGCTCTCTCAACATAGGACTGGCAAGACCAGTCAGGAGGAGAAGGTTACCACACACACTATAGACCCAGTCTCACATAGTACCATCACAACCTCAAATCATACACATAAACACACAAAGACATACTTGGCGGCTCTGATCAAAAATCTACCAAAACAGCAGAGGCCACCAAAGCAGACACCCAAACAACCACCACCTCAGAACACAACACCTGCAACACATAGACCTCACAGTCAGAGTGTCAAACAGTCACAGCCCTTAAGGCCAAACACAATGCCAGACACACTAGTCATTGGTGACTCCATAGTCAGACACACTGACGTCCGCCACCAGACTGAGTAAGGAGAAGGTCACAGTAAGCTGCCTGTCGGGCGCTAGAATCCGCCACATAACGCAAGCACTCAGGTCTCTCAACAGCAGGTACAAATACGACTCAGTCATTGTCCACGCTGGTGTAAACGACCTGAGACGCACCTCCTTGGACTACATGAAAAGAGACATTGAGGAGCTCTCTGATTATGTAGCCCAGGCAGGTATGACCCTGACCTTGAGCAGTATCCTACCTTCACCAAGAATGATGCCACAATACAGAGATAAGATGATCAGCTTTAACAATTGGCTTAAACTCTGGTGTCATTCAAAGGGGATCCAATGTCTGTCTGCCTGGGATGACATGCTGGATAAGCCACGCTGTCAGCAAGGGACGGCTTGCACCTGTCACCCTGGGATTCCGGATATTGGCAAAGGCTCTTGCCACCCCATAGTGCCTTTTTAGGCAAGGCTCAAATTCTAAACCTACCACCCTAGAACACAAAAAAGGAAAAAAACTAAGGGTAATGCTGCTCAATGCCAGAAGTCTAAATCTCAAAATGCACGCACTCGAGGCCCTTCTCAGTATGGAGAACATCGATGTCTGTGCAGTGACAGAAACCTGGTTCAAGGCTCCTGAGAGCACCCCAGCACTATCAGGTTTTACCTCTTATGCGTTCCGGCCCCAAAATCCGGACAATACCAAGAAAGGAGGGGGGTATCCATATTCATCAAAGACACCCACACCTCAAGACTGGTGGCAACGCACAATGCATCGGAGACCATCCAGGTGCAATTAACCATAGGCAAGATTGCTCTGCAAATTGTAGCATGTTACAGGCCACCCTCACAAACTCAGGAACCTCACATGGCCTTCCTGAAAACACTAGAGGGGATAAATGTATCACCAAACACCATCATACTAGGTGACTTCAATTACCCTAATATAGACTGGGAACACTACTCAAGCCCAAACACCCTAGCCCAAAAGTTCCTGGAATTCATAAACTCAAATGCCATGGAACAACTAGTCACCATCCCCACAAGAGGAGAAAACATACTTGATCTCATCATCACGAACATGGGAGCACAATGTTCAACACCGAAGTATACCCTCACTGGTGAGATCAGATCACAACTAATCTCGCTGGAGGTCCTCATCCCACCCCCACCTGAAATAAAAAGACCACAGTAAAGAACTTCTCAAAGCCGACTTCACACTTCTAAAGACTAGTGTGGTCTCCTTTAAGGCCCCGAGCAGTGGGAAAACAGTACTCAAGCCGCTGAATCACTTACAAATGCCTTCTACCAGCACCTGCAGGACTGCATGGATAAGGCAATCCCAAGCAAAACAAAGACTCTTTGTACCAAAGGCAAGCGTCCAGTCTGGTGGACCCCAGCCATAAACAAACTCTACAACAAAAGGAGGAAGCTACTACAAGATAGAGCAAAATCCTTAAAAGGTAAGACACCCTTGATCACTATAAGTAAAAACTAAGAGCTCTCATAAAATCATCCAAAGCAAATTTTGAGAGAAAAATAGCTAAAGACTCAAAAGACAATCATAAGGCCTTCTTTAGCTATGTTAGAAACCTGGGAGGAAACTCACAGATATGCTCAGAACTAGTTCAAAATGATGTGAAGATTACTGATCCTACAGACATTGCCAACATACTGGCTGACAGGTTCACTGCAAGCTTCTCCCCTCCCCAAAAGGAGAGATACCTATATCAAGCGGTTGCAGCCTCCCAAACAGCGCCAACGCCCAAGTGAGAACTGCTCTCCAAAGCAAAACACAGCATCCATGGGACCTGATGGTGTCCCCGGCTGTGTGCTCCACGAACTCAACGAGGAATTAAACCCACAGCTAGGACAGCTGTTTAATCATAGTCTTACCTCTGGATACATACCCAGGGAGTGGCGCACTGCAACTGTGGCCCCACTTCACAAAGGCGGTGCCTCCACCGACCCTGGAAATTACCGGCCCATTAGCTTGACAAGCCTTATCTGCAAAGCCATGGAGAGGATCATAATGGACCTCATAAATAAAGACATAGGGAATTTGCAGACTTTGGATCCATCCCAGTTTGGCTTTGTCAAAGGCAGATCATGCCTTCTAAACTTGGTTGACTTTTTCGAAACAGTCACCAAAGCCATTGATGAGGGAAAGGCAGTCCATACAGCCTACCTCGATCTGGCGAAGGCCTTCGATACAATACCCCACTCGGTATCATTGAAAAACTCATCAGCTTAAATGTTAACCCATACATCACAAGATGGGTTGCAAACTGGCTGAGTGACAGAACCCACAGGGTCAGAGTTGCTGGCGCCATGTCAGACTCAAAGCCTGTCACAAGTGGTGTCCCACAGGGGTCAGTCCTGGGCCCACTCTTGTTTGGCATCTACTTTTCCGTAGTACAAGCAAACACAGGAGGGTTATGGCTGACAAAGTTTGCAGATGACTGCAAACTGGGCGCCATAGTAGGAAACACATCTGACACAGATATCCTTCAGAAGGGTCTCACAAAAACGGATAACTGGTGCCAGAGCCATGGCCTAAAGTTAAATGCCAAAAAATGCATAGTCATACCCTTCGGGAAAAACAAGGTTACCCCTAGCTACCAAATAGGTGGCAATCCACTGAGCACAGAAGAAGTTATCAGGGACCTGGGGACCCAGGTTGATAGTAGTCTGTCATTCGACACCCATGTAGCTAAAGTAGTTAGGAAGACCTTCTACATTGCCCACCTTATCATGAAGGGATTCTCATCTAGATCAAGGGAGGTCATAGTCTCCCTATACTCATCACTCATCAGACCAATGATTGAGTACAATGCCCCATTCGGAATGTATCTGACCCGACACTTGCAGCAGCTGGAGAGGCCACAAAAGTTCCTCACCAAAAGGATAAAGGGTCTCAAACATCTGTCCTATGCTGCCCGACTGAAAGAACTCCAGCTCTATTCAGTCACCGCTTGCTCAGAGGTGACCTTTGCCTAACATACAAGGCCATGTCAAACCCAGATTTGATGAATATGCTTCACCTCAAAAATCTAGATCCGTCAGAGCCACAAGGGCGGAGACTTAAACCTCGACACGGCTATTAATAGGACGTGCTGGAGGAATAGATTCATCACCCAAAGACTCCCTATGCTGTGGAATAAAATCCCGGTATATGTGAGGCAGAGCACCTCGCTGGCCTTGTTCAAGAGAAATCTTGACCAATGGATGGGAGATCGCAGATATACCCCAGGGATTACCTCAGTGTCACTGCTCAACAGAGGCACAGCAAAATAATGGGTATAGTTCCCCATACTAAAGGGGTGGCGTAAGCCACAAAACTATGGGCTAGGCTTGTAAATGCCCTCGGGCAGATAGCCTAGTATGAACCTATGAACCTATGAGTATGAACCTATAAAACAAGGGACATGAGGTACAGACGTGCTCAGAACATCTGCGTGCTACATCAAGGAGAAACATCTCAAGCTCTTACCTCACAAATCATGGATAAACACCACATAATCAAAGGACATGCATTGCTACTACTCAGAAAATGGATCAAATAAATTCTATGAAACAGCAGGCATTGCTTGAAAAAAAGTGATCTTTCTAGGATAGCTTGTTTACCCTCTGCTACTATTCCCTCAAAACTATAACATTTGCGAGAGTGGGAGCCACAATAATAATACCTCTCAACTGTCCATATTTTTGACTCAAATGAGTGTTCCTCATAAAATCTGTGGTTTTCTGACAGATCATAACTGAAGTCCATAAATAATGATATATATATTTGAGTTTCAGACTTCATATCCTTCAGAAAAATTCATGCTAATGCAAAATATGTTATTCTACCAACACTTACCCTAAAAGTAAAAGACCAATATTTAAACATTTTCCCATGATTTTTGACCGTTGCCCCCACCCCCACCATTTCTGGCTTTGTCCAGATTTCTTGCAAGTAGAGGCAGAAAGTAATTGTTTACATTAGGACACACCAAAAAAAAGGTAGCAAGTGCCCAGTGTGACATAGGCCAACTTTTTACAGTCAAACCTAATTTTCAGTTGTTTTTAAACAATTGAGATGTAAAATGCAGACAGCTAAATGCCTCTCAGCCCCTCCCCCCATTAAAAGGAGTGCAAGGCACTTAAGCGGCCTTAGGTTAACAGGTGCCCTAGGCAAAAGGGCTCCACAGCGCCCCCCACCACCACCACCACACTAGCTGGTGCCCCCAATCCTTGTCTTCCTACACCAAATAAATATTGGAAATCCACGGCGCCCCCCACCACACTAGCTGGTGCCCCACATCCTTGTCTTCCTACACCAAATAAATACTGGAAAAGCGCCCCTGCTAGAGCGGCGCCCTAGGCGGCCGCCTAGTTGGTTTATGCCTAAGGCCGGCTATTTGTGCAGCAGCCCCCTTACTGGATGTGTTTGGCTGTCTTTCACTAATATTAAGTTTGTGACGACCAACATTAGAGTTTCAATGTTTTATACTTTAACCTTAAGCTTTTTGATACTGAGTTTGAAAAACACTTAACGGACTACCCTATCGGATGCCAAATAAATCAGCTCCGCCCAAATTATAGCATATGCTAACATAAACAATCACTGAGCATGAGTCCTTCCCAAACGTCCATGATGTTCAGGAACATTGCTGATTTTGACTCAAATTTTAGCTCTGTCCCTTTACGCCCTTGTAAAATGGTGACCTTTGAAGAAATTATTGTGAATTATACTTAAGCAAACAATTGCAATAACCAGACTTCAGGAAATGTAAATTCAGCCATGCTGTCTTATTCTGTCAACATCTCTAGTGTTAAAATTAAAAAAAAAAAAGTTTCTTTGATTATGGGTTTGTCCCTAATTTGAGCGAGGTCTGTGATGAAGTTGAGAGCTAAGATGCAACATTCTGGGGCAAAACTTAGAGACATTCTTGAGATATAATTTACATTTATTAAAATAAGATAAAAAAAGTATCGCACGCTAACAAAATATTTATAAGTTTAATTCTGAAATAATTTAAAATTGTTATATACCTGACGTGCGTTTCTTTAGCACTGAGTCTTCGAACACGCTAAAATCAACGTGAAGACTCCAGCACTGAAGCCTTATGGGTAAGTGTTAGCCTGGCAAATGGCACCCTTGTGTTTTAGGCTGGCGTTAGTTGTGAAGAAAGTGTAAGTGTTCTAACTATTTGTAGTAAAATAGAGTTCCCTTGCTTTATATGAGCACAATGAACGGACAAGTTTAGCGGTGTCCGGTGTAGGATAACGCCTCCTCTTCAAGTAATTTGATAAAAACAAGTGACGGTGACGCTCAAGAAAACATGGTCTGTTCAGAGTAAAGCAAAAATTTACGTGTTGCCGATTCTCTACAGTAAAATTCTGGCCGGAGGACGTGCACAACCTCAGTTTATAAACGTAAAAAACAGAGTTATATTTCTTCGTTTCCCAGGAGGACACAGTGGGTCCTCTATCATCGACGGTGTTCAACGTGGCGGATTACTGAAAATCGTGCAATAATGACACCACGAGCTAAAAAATGCTTATCACGAGCTAAGTTACAGTAAGGAGTAACGTGTTGCCCCAACTAGAAGGAATTTGACGGTTACAGTAAAACAGATAGCGATCCGGTTAAAAAATTACGTAAAAAACATCACACTGAAAAGAATAACAAAAACAATAGACTTTTTTACATTCGGAATTAATCAAATTTGTGTTTTCCCTAACAACAATCAAAGAAAATTGACCCAAATTAGGGAAATATTTTAAATACTGCTACTGTTAAATGAGAAATGTTCTTTTAAAACAAAAACAACTACGTGATTTGTAGCAATCACCAAAAACTGGGAAGTAGAAATAGAAGAAAACAACGTTCCCATTCAAACCACTACTACCTTCAAGTATCTTGGGTATATAAATAGACCTGATACTATACTTCTGAAGTTTCAGTGACACACTAAAAAAAGGCAAAAGACGACTACCCGGAACATGTAAAAATCACCAGTTTCTTCTCGTATTTATTTTATGTATATTTGTTTACAGGGATAGTGCCTTGATCAAGATTGACCAGTTTCAGGATCACCCCAGATGAAATACAAAATATTTCACAAAATTCTGTCTTTTATTAGTGGGTAATGTCACTCAATAAATTAGCAGTCTTTGACTCTGTTCATCAGCTTAGTATATATCTGCAGGTCCTTGTGCTGTTGTAAAGAAGAAATGTCTAACAACTGGCAAATTCTAAGTCCAACATATTCTGACTGTGCTATGGGGCTTCCTTCCAGTGCATTGTATGCAACACCTCCCTTGGGTGCACACATTAGGCATACTCAAGAGTTTCTAAAACTACCTCAGCTGACTCCTCAAACGCAAAGGAGGAAGAGTTGTACTCCACGGTCCTTTTGGACAGGCGGGCTCCTCACTTTGGCACACTAAGTGAACTCTACTGTGCTGAAAAATAACCCTTTTTCTGATGCCTGTATGCACAGTCTCATTCTTTTGATCGGTACCCATAGTTTATGACTACAGGTAAGGGTTAGGACACAGACGGACCAGTAAACTGAGAGCTTCATCTCATAACTCATCTTTGCCATAATCTAGTACAAGCACACTGCATTCCTCTTCCTCACTCATGAACAAAATTACCAGGTACTTGCACTTCTTTACCTAAGGTAACTGCTCCATCCTCATCCAGAACAGTCCACCCTTTTCTTTGAGAAGACCATGTCCTGTGGCTTCATAACCAACTCTAAATATGACATGTCAGCCTTGTGTTCTGTAAGGGAAATGGTGAAAACAAATTACCATTATAGCTATGTATATATAAAATATGATAGTGTGTGTGTGTAGATATATATATATATATATATATATATATATATATATATATATATAAATGCTTCTCTGAGAAAAATAGCATAAGTCCAGGGTTATACTTTGTCTTGGAATATGTCTACCCTTAAGAGAAAAGTAAATGAAATGAAAGTACCTTTCACTAGCTCTGTTGATTATCTGCACTTAGGCATCACAACATAAGACATTGGTGATCTCCAAACTCTGGACCCCTCCTAGTTCAGGTTTGTAAAAGGCAGATCATGTCTCCTAAACCCGATAGACTTCTTTGAAGCAGTCACCAAAGCCGTAGACGAGGGTAAGGTGGTTCACACTGCCTATCTAGATCTCAGCAAGGCTTTTGACACCATCCCCCACTCTGGAATTGTAGATAAACTCACTAAACTAGGTATAAATCCCTATGTCACAAGATGGGTTGCCAACTGGCTCACTAACAGAAGCCTCACTGTGAAAGTAGCAGACTCCAAATCTAACTTCAGACCAGTGACAAGTGGAGTACCACAGGGTTCAGTCCTGGGTCCTCTCCTGTTTGGCATCTGCTTTTCTGAAGTACAGGCTAACACAGATGGTCTTTGGCTAACGAAGTTCGCAGATGACTGCAAACTAGGAGCCATAATCAAAACTCCTAACGATGTGGACATCCTACAAAAGGGCCTCACTGAGACAGATGCCTGAAGTCAAAGCCATGGCCTCAAGCTTAAAAACTCTGTACCCATGAGCTACCACATAGGTGGTAGTCTACTTAACACCGAAAGTGTGATGAGACCTTGGGACACAGGTGGACAGTAGTCTCTCCTTTGATAATCACATCGCCACAGTAGTCAGGAAATCCTTCTGTTTGGCACACTTTATCACAAAAGGTTTCTCATCCAGGGAAAAAAAGGTCATTGTTCCCTCTACTCGTCACTCATTAGACCCATTATAGAGTACAACGCCCCTTTTGGTATGTACCTCACAAGACATCTACAACAACTGGAAAGGCCGCAGAAATACCTCACAAAGAGGATTACCGGCCTCAAACAGATGCCCTATGCAGACCGTCTCAAAAAACTCCAGCTTTACTCTGTCACATGTCGCCTACTCAAAGGCGATCTCTGCCTAACATACAAATCTCTGTCAAACCCAGAGCTGTTGGACATGCTCCACTTAAAGAAATCCCAATCCCTCCAAGCTACACACTCTAGGGACCTAAACCTTGTCACCACAATAAACAGAACATGCTGGGCGCATAGATTCCTGTCCCAGAGACTCCCCATACTCTGGAACAAACTACCTATCTATATCAAACAAAGGTCCTCATTAGCACTCTTCAAGAAAAATCTTGATTATTGGATGGGAAATAGGAAATTCACCCCAGGGATCACCTCTGGGGCTCCGCTCGACAGGGGCACAGGTAAATCATTTTCTTGTGTGGCGAAAGCCAGGGTACGTTTTTGGCTAGACTTATATAAGCCCTAGGGCCAATAGACTAGTACCTACCTATGAACCTAGGAACCATTGAAGGAAAAACAATGGACTGACAGACTGAGAGAGGTTCTGATGGTTTGCAGGCAGTAGGGACAAAAACTGCAATTAGCGCAACCAGATTTTCGCGGTTGCGGTAATATGAATGCTGGCATGAAAACGAGTGGGGTAATTAGTGCCACTTGTTATTTTACATCTTTACTTACAACAAATAGGTTTAGCTTACATTCAGGAAGGTAAAACAACTGTGAAAGTCTTCTTCCTGTTTTGCGTGCTTTACACACGCATGGTTTAATTTCCTGGGCTGCTGTGTATGTTACTGTCGAAAGGAGTGCTCTTCTCTTATCAAGGTGGAATGCTGAAAAGAAAAACACGGGGAGACCTGGAGAAATGCTTTTGGCAGATTATTTATCAAAATTTACAAACAGACTTGAAAGGAGGAAAACTTTTTTTTTTTAAGAATAGAATCTTGCAATAACAGTAAAAGATTTGCCAAACTGATGATATTGCATTATGCTGACATGTAGGGTAGTTTGGTATGTGAGAAGTTGACAGTGGTGCTTTGGCTACTTGTAATTGTGATAGTGCTATCCTCGGACAAACGGAGATTGTGTTTCCGTGATTACGGCTAAAAAAGATGTGGATTTCTCATTGTCAGCAATTGTAGTCGCATCTTCCTGAATGTAAGCCAAACTTACATGTTGTAAGTAAAGACGTAAAGTAACAACGTACGCTAATTCCCATACTCATTTTCAGGCCAGCATGCGGTTAAACATTACTTTTTCCATGTTTAATTGATAATCCTGCCTCAAAAAAAATTCAGTGTGAAAGAAAACAGTTAATGTGACATTTTCAAGTCAGTATTGGTAAAATTTACACATCTGGAAGCAACCAGTATTATCACGAAAATCTGTTTGCGATAATACGTAAGTACCCAGTTATTTATCTGCATCTGGGAACACAGGTGGACCTAGAATAAATTAATTGTCTAAATGCTTAGCTTATTTCCCATTTGAAAAGACAGTTGGATAATTGGACATAGATATGACCAACATTATTAAAACTAGATTAATTTACCAAGTGAAAACGGTTAATATACTGAATACTCCTCATTGCCTGTAGTCTCTGGTCCCTCATAAGAATAGGGCTATCACATTCAGTTCATTGGACCTGGCAGTGAAACTGCTGTCACAGATGAATGAATGCTGAATAGGAGACATTAATTAAGCATTTGAAGGGTGTTTATTTGGGGAGGGGGAATGGAGACGCAGACTGTTACTTGCACTTGTGATTCTTGATGCAGAATTACAGCTGATGACTAGTCTCCTTATGATGGCTTGCTTTTACTGGGTGATAGTATAACATTTTCTTAAAAGGTATTAGCATATAAAATTTACGTGTGATAGTATATAAGCAGCATAATTTAGAATGGCAATAAATGACAAGAATAATGCCAAAAGTTACCTTTTTATGCACAGCGTAGTGAAAGAATGTAACATGACACTACAAGGGTAGTGAAATAGAAAGTACTTTTTACTACATAACAAAGACAATGAGATACATATGGAGGGGGGGTCAGCGTACATGGCAGAGTTTTTCAGCTCTACACACAGCTCATACCCATAGTCCAGCCTGCCATACTACTAGTTACATCAGACTCAGGGTGAGTAGCTGTGCGACTACATCACTGACTGTGAATGGACAGCTCTTTCCCCTATATTCTTTCACACAGTGTTGCCTTTAAAATATTAGGAGACCTGCAAGAAATAACTGAACCAGGAGGGACAGTATGTGAATGTAATTATCATGTCCATTGCAAGATCAAGGGTATCAGGGCACCCCATGAAAATTTACAAATTCAGGGGTCTTAGCAGCATTAGTAAAGCTGAAGACTTACAGAAAGACTAAAGGAGGTCAGAGCATCATTAGGATTAATAGTGTTAGAGGTTTCAGCAGGATACAAAATGAAGAAACCCACAACAGGACTGCTACAGTCAGAAAGTATTTTGAGTGATTAATTAATCAGGGACCCCGGTAAGTTTAATAGAATCAGTATATCACAAACAGAAGTGAGTCAGGTAACCCAGAGTAAGGCTAATAAATTCAGATGGCCCTAACAGAATTAAAGGAATCAGAGAGTTTCATCATAGACAACCCATCTAGCTAAACAAAATAAGAAAGTTCTAGCAAAGTTAGCCTAGTCTCCTAGGGCAGCAGAATGAATATAGAATATAGGAGTACATTAGCATTAAAAAGGTTAGCTAACCTCCTTAATAATTAATGGATTTCAGGTCACACACAGCAGTATTGGTGGACACAATGTTAGGATAAACTGAGCCAAAAGACCCTAGAAGTGCTTGTAGAGATCTGAAATTTGCATAAGATTTAATTGAATGACAGCAGCTCATTTTGGCCAACCACTCACCACACACACAACTGAGTTTGACCTGTGTATAACCAATACAAATTTATTTTTCATAATACAACATTTGTTTCTTAATTGTGAAGGGATAGCAATGGCAGTTAGTCTTTAGGGTTCTTCATCATATTATTTAGGCATTTGCTTGTATAATGATAACTACACTGATTTGTACAAACTTTTGTTTTATTTATTAATTTTTTATTACCTAGGCTAATCCATCTAGGCATTATTTTTCCTCCAGTGACTTGCCAGGGAGCAAACTCTGCTACAGGAAGAAAGATATATATGCTTCAAGAGCAAGAGAGAGCAAATTGTAATATCAGCAACTTTATGCAACAGACATACTGATTTTTCCATGTTGGCAAATTTAGTTGCATCATTTTCAATATTGTACAGGCTAGAGGGATATGTAAGTAAGACAGAGTGTAACACTATATGTAAGTCAGCAACTGAATCAACAATTGGGTGAGAGATAAGAAGGTGAATATGTCCCTGTGTGCCAGTTCAGGAACTATTAAAGGTAACCACCATATTACCAGGATAAGTGAATTTAACAATGGTGTGAATCAAATACTGTCAATGTTCTAACAAATGTTTAAATTGTATATATCAAAATAAGATGACCTGCTACATCTCTCAACTGTCCATATTTTTGCAGAATGCCTAGGTTTTTGTTTCATATTTTTGGGCTGCTTTTCATATATTTTTTCTGGCAAATCATGAAGCATTGAAGTCACAAAATAATGACATACATTTAAGTTTCATACTTCATATCTTTCAGAAAATGAATGCTAACCCAAATGCTGTTATTCTAGCAACTTTCTAAGTTTATAAGAGCAATATTTAAAATCCATCCCTATTTTTAGGTCTTTGTCATCTCACTATTTTAGGCTTTGTCCAGATTTCTTGCACCGGAAAGTTGACAGTTATGACCTGCTGTAGTTTTGGAGTCTCATTGGATAGAGAGCCTCCAGTGGCTACAGAATTTGTTGAACTGTCTACACTTCCATACATATTTCTTTAGGCAGCATGTTATACCACAGACAGAGGAGACAGTGAATCATCTAACTAAAGCACCTATACACAGAACAGGTTCTCCCACCTATGTCTTCTGCTGCATACCTTATGATCACCCATTGTGATTGTATTCCAGTCTGTCCCTATCTGGTGTTACTCTAACATAGGAAAAAGACATGAATAGTCATCACATCATGTAGTATGAATCATTTAAGTAGCAGCAAATGTGTGAAAATGCAAATGAATTATATAATCTCCTGAGCTCTCAATAGCAAATCTCCAACATAAAATAACCTTCTTCTTCTTTCGGCTGCCCCCATTAGGGGTCGCCACAGCAGATCAACTGTTTCCATTTCTTCCAGTCCTCAGCATCTTGCTCTGTCACACCAACCACTTACATGTCCTCTCTCACCACATCCATAAACCTTATCTTAGGCCTCCCTCTTTTCCTGTTACCTGGCAGCTTCATCCTTAGCATCTTTTTCCCAATATACTCTGCATCCCTCCTCAGCACATGTCCAAACCAACGTAATCTTGCCTCTCTGGCTTTATCTCCAAACCTTCCAACCTGGGCTGACCCTCTAATATACTTATTCCTAATCCTGTCCATCCTCGTTACACCCAGTGCAAATCTTAACAACTTCAACTCTGCCACGTCAAGCTCTGACTCCTGCCTTTTTGTCAATGCCACTGTCTCCAACACATATAACATAGCTGGTCTCACAACCCTCTTGAAGACCTTCCCTTTCACTCTTACTGGTACTCGTCTATCACAAATTACTCCTGACACTCTTCTCCACCCACTCCATCCTGCCTGTACTCTCTTCTTCACCTCTCTTCCACACTCACCATTACTCTGAACTGTTGATCCCAAGTACTTAAACTCATCCACCTTCCCCACCTCTACTCCCTGCATCCTCACCATTCCTCTATCCTCCCTCTCATTCACACATATATTCTGTCTTAGCCCTGCTGACCTTCATTTCTCTTCTCTCTAGAGCATGTCTCCACCTCTCCAGGGTCTCCTCCACCTTTTCCCTACTCTCACTACAGATCACTATGTCATCTGCAAACATCATAGTCTACGGGGACTCCTGTCTGATCTCGGCTTTCAACCTGTCCATCACCATTACAAATAAGAAAGGGCTCAGAGCTGATCCTTGATGTAATCCCACCTCCACCTTAAACGCATCCATCACTCCCACCGCAGACCTCACCGCTGTCACACTACCCTCGTACATATCCTGTACCACTCTTACATACTTCTCTGACACTTCCGACTTCCTCATACAATACCACAACTCCTCTCTCTAGGCACCCTGTCATATGCTTTCTCTAAATCCACAAAGACACAATGCAACTCCTTCTGACCTTCTCTGTACTTCTCCATCAACACTCTTAGAGCAAACATCGCATCTGTAGTGTTATTTCCTGGCATGAAACCATGCTGCTGATCACTAATCATCACCTCCCTTCCTAACCTAGCTTCCACTACTCTTTCCCATAACTTCATGCTGTGACTGATCAGTTTAATCCCTCTGTAGTTACTACAGCTCTGCACATCACCCTTATTTTACAAATCGGTACCAAAACACTTTTTTCTCCATTCCTCAGGCATCCTCTCACTTTCCAAGATTTCATTAAACAAACTCCACTGCCATTTCACCTAAACACCTCCATGCTTCCACAGGTATGTCATCAGGACCAACAGCCTTTCCGTTCTTCATCCTCTTCATAGCTATCCTTACTTCCTCCTTGCTAATCCACTGTCCGACATAAAATAATGAAATGTCCTAAATGTGCACCATTATAAAGTTTATTGTTTCCTTTTCATGTACATTTACTCTGAGTTGTTGAGTTCTCAGTATGGTGCCACTACTTTTTGTTCTTTGGCTCACTCCAGGGGAGCTACTCATCTGTGAGAGCTGCCTGTTTGAATTTTTATTTTTGTTCATTCACTGAAGTCATAAAATAAATGTATTATTTACAGTATTAGCTTATTCTTTATGTCTTCAGGCACTGACTTTTTTATTTCTCATTTCACATGCAGCCTGCATTATATATACATGTCAACCATCTTACACTGCATGAGAAAGGAATGACCTTTAAATTTCAAACAATGAAATATATACAAGTAACATTCTATAGCCCCAAATGTCAAATTCTTCATTGTGAAATCCAATTTCCAAAAAAATTATTTTCTTAGAATTTTCTTTCTTTGTTTAGTATTAATACTACTATTCAGTAAGTGTTTATTTGATGATTTTCAAAATAAAAAAAATCCAGAAAGTGATTGCACCCATCTCAGATATATATTGATTATGGTATAAAATGTTCTGTTCTTACTATATTGCAGTATAGCTTTGGAGAACAAAATTATTGTTTTTGCGTTGACAAAACAAATGGAATGAACGCTGCCCAGTACATTGTATAGAGTTTATGCCCCTTGTAGCATTTTGTGAAAATAGGTTGGTGTAAAGGGCAACCAAGTGTATTGTGGTCCAACTGACTTGTCTAAAGAATTGATAGCTACATTGGAAGCCATCTAAGGCAGATATATTTGGTAGCTAATCTGAAGATTCCTGTGAGGCTTCTGCTTCATTCATTTATATCGATATATACTGTAGTTTCCTGCCTGGTTCCTTGGTGCAGGAGCAGGATTAGGCATTTTACTGCAGTATCTTCCAGCCCATTCACAAAGCCAGGTAGATCAGATTACAGTCTGTAATCAATGAAAGTAATATGTGAATGTTGATTTGTCACACACATTGTTAATCACTTGGTTGTGCTGTTCAAATGCCATGTGCAGTAGCATATGGTGAAATATGTAAAATGGTTCTGAAACTGCTGTAGTGATTTATTTTATTTTTAGTCAACTAAATCATTTTATTCAACAATTTGAAAAAGTTATTTCTGATCTGCTTTTTAAGCATACACACTAAGTCATAATATGAGCTGTTTGCTGTATTTTTACAGGGTGTCTATCAAATATAAACGTACAGTGCCTAACTGTGCTGTACAGGTAATCCTTGCAGAAAAGCCACAAAGTCTGCTCTTCACCTTTTCCCTTAGAACTGCTCTAAATCTCTAATTAAGCACTCTATTTTCATTCTAAAGCCCTGCACTTGCTCGTATAAGTAATCTCATAGGTAAACACAAACTAAAGCACTACATCCTCTTATACTCCTTCTAAGCACTTGCTCCCTATTGATTCTTTCTGATCAGTCAGTAAGTAGTTCCCTATATTATTCAGGCATGTCCAAAGGTCAGTTTCGGGTTTACTCTCCAGTCCATCTGGTGAATCTGGGAATCTTGAGGTAATGTTACAACTACCTTATGTATACAGACCACCCTCTCCTCCTCCCAACAAGCTCAAATATATGTGAGAGATGCAACTATATAGCCAAACTGGAGGCTAAGCTCTCTCAACCCAGTACTGGCACAGCCTGTCAGGAGGATAAGGTAACCACACACACCACAAATCCAGTCTCACATAGACCTATCGCATCAGCAAACCAAACACATAAACACACAAAAACATACTCGAAAGCTCTAAATAAAAATCTGCCTAAGCAGCAGAGACCTCCAAAGCAGACATCCAAGCAACACCTACCACGAAACAATATCCACGTAGCACATAGCTCACAAAGTCAGTGTGCCACACAGTCACAGCCCTTAAGGCTAAACAACACACCTAATACACTTGTAATAGGTGACTCTATTGTCAGACACACTGACGTCCCACTCACCAGGCTGAACAAGGAGAAGGTTACTGTAAGCTGCCTGTCGGGTGCCAGGATCCGCCAAATAACACAAGCACTCAGGTCACTCCAAAGCAGGTACAAATATGACTACATCATTGTCCATGCTGGTGTGAATGACCTGAGACGTACCTCCCTGGACTACATGAAAAAAGACGTACAGGAGCTCTTTGATCATGTAGGCCAGGCCAGTATGACCCTGACCTTGAGTAGCATCTTACCCTCACCAAGAATGATGCCACAGTATAAAGACAAAATGATCAATTTTAACAATTGGCTAAAGTATTGGTGTCATTCAAAGGGGATCCAGTGTCTGTCAGCCTGGGATGACATGCTCGACAAGCCACGTTGCTTTGCTAGGGACGGCTTGCACCTGTCACCCCTGGGTTTTCGAATACTGGCAAAGGCTCTTGCCTCCCCCATAGTGCCTTTTTTAGGCAAGGCTCAAAAGACAAACCCACCCCCATAGACAACACAAAGAAAAAAAAAACTAAGGGTAATGCTGCTCAATGCCAGAAGTCTAAACCTCAAGATGCATGCACTCGAGACTCTCCTCAGTATGGAAAATATCGATATCTGTGCAGTAACAGAAACCTGGTTCAAGGCTCCCGAGAGCACCCCAGCACTAACAGGTTATACCTCATACCATGCTTTCCGGCCCCAAAACTCGGACTGAACCACAAAAGGAGGGGGAGTATCCATATTTATCAAAGATACCCACATCTCCAGGTTAGTGGCACTGCACGAAGCATTGGAGACCATCCATGTGCAACTAACAGTGGGAAAAACTGCCTTTCGGTTTGTAGCCTGCTACAGACCACTCTCCCAAACACAGGAACCTCACTCGGCTTTCCTGAGAACACTAGAGAATATGAAGGTCTCTCCAAACACTATTATATTGGGTGACTTCAACTACCCAAACATCGATTGGGAAAACTACTCAAGCCCAAACACCCTCGCCCAACGGTTCCTAGAATTTATAAACTCAAATGCTATGGAACAACTGGTCACCACTCCCACAAGAGGAGAAAACATATTGGATCTGGTCATCACCAACATGGGGTCTCTATGTTCCACACCAGAGGTATACCCCTCATTGGTAAGATCAGACCATAAACAAATCTCACTGGACATCCATATTCCGTCCCCCCTAGCCAAGGAAACCACGGTGAAGAACTTCTCAAAAGCAAACTTCACACTTCTCAAAACTGAGGTGGAATCCTTCAAAGCCCCCGGGCCAGTGGAAAATATGGCCCAAAATGCAGAATCCTTTACAAAAGCATTCTATGGACACCTACAGGAATGCATGGAGCATGCTATCCCAAATAAAACCAAGACTCACTCCTCCAAAGGCAGGAGACCTGTCTGGTGGACCCCAGCCATAAATAAGCTATACAACAGAAGGAGAAAGCTACTACATGACAGAGCAAAATCCCAAAAAGGGAAGGTGTCACTGATCAGTACTAGCAAGAAACTACAATCCCTCATAAAATCATCTAAGGCCAGCTTCGAATGAAAAATTGCACAAGACACTAAAGATAATCACAAGGCCTTCTTTAGTTATGTCAGAAACCTGGGAGGCAACTCCCAGATATGCTCTGAGTTAGTGCAAAATGACAAAAAAATACACTGAACCCACAGACATTGCCAACATCCTGGCAGAAAGGTTCAGTGCAAACTTCTCTCCCCCTTCCCCCCCAAAAGATCAAATGTCTATCCCAACAGGGTGTAGCCTTCCTGAGATCACAGATGCACAGGTGAGAGCTGCCCTCTCCAAAGCAAAAAACACAGTATCAATGGGACCAGACGGTGTCCCGGGCTACGTCTTACATGAGCTCCAAGAAGAACTAAACCCTCATATAAAGTCACTGTTCAATCTCAGCCTTACTACAGGATATGTACCCAAGGAATGGCGTACAGCAACAGTGGTCCCACTCCACAAAGGTGATGCCACAACAGACCCCAGAAACTATCACCCTATAAGCCTGACTAGCCTGGTCTGCAAAGCTATGGAGCGTATCATCATGGAAATCATAAACAAAGACATTGGGAACCTCCAGACACTGGATCCTACCCAATTTGGCTTTGTTAAGGGCAGATCTTGCCTCTTCAACCTGGTCGCCTTCTTTGAAACAGTTAACAAAGCCATAGATTAAGGGAAGGTAGTCCACACAGCCTACCTGGACCTCACAAAAGCCTTCGACACAATACCCCACTCGGGCATCATAAATAAGCTCACCAGCTTAAATATCAACCCCTATGTCACAAGATGGGTTGCAAACTGGCTCAGGGATAGAACCCACATGGTCAGAATAGCAGGTGCCATGTCAGACTCTAAACCAGTTACAAGTGGTGTTCCACAAGGTTCAGTCCTGGGACCTCTCTTGTTTGGTATATATTTCTCAGAGGTACAGGCTAACATGGGTGGACTATGGCTGACCAAGTTCGCAGATGACTGCAAACTGGGTGCTGTAATCGACTCTCCGGCTGACACGAGCATCCTCCAAAAGGGTCTTACAGAGATGGATAACTGGTGCCAGAGCCATGGCCTAAAGCTAAATGCCAAAAAGTACATAGTTATCTCCTTTGGGAAAAACAAAGTGTCCACAAATTACCACATAGGTGGTAATCCATTAAGTACAGAAGAAGTAATTAGGAACTTGGGGACCCAAGTAGATAGCAATCTCTCCTTTGACAATCACGTTGCCAAAGTGGTTAGAAAGACCTTCTATATAGCCCACCTTATCATGAAAGGGTTCACATCTAGATCAAGAGAGGTCATTGTGCCCCTCTACTCATCTCTTATCAGGCCCATAATTGAGTACAATGCTCCATTTGGGATGTACCTTACCCGACACCTTCAGCAACTGGAAAGACCCCAAAAGTATCTCACCAAGAGGATCAAGGGGCTCAAACAGATGCCCTATGCAGTTCGGCTAAAGAAACTCCAGCTCTACTCAGTTGCGTACCGCCTACTCAGAGGCGATCTGTGTCTGACGTATAAAGCCATTTCCAATCCAGAATTAATGGACATGCTTCACTTCAGGAAATCCAAATCCCTTAGAGCTACACGCTCCAGGGACTTGAACCTCAGCACAGAAATAAATAGGACATGCTGGAGGGACAGATTCATATCCCAGAGGGTCCCCTCACTCTGGAACAAAATCCCAATCCATGTTAGGCAGAGCCCCTCACGGACCCTCTTCAAGAGAAATCTTGACGAGTGGATGGGAGAGCGTAAGTTTACCCCTGGGATCTCTTCTGTGTCCCTGCTTGACAGAGGTACAGTAAACTAACCTTAAAAGGGCTACCTTCTGTGACCTACTATACAGAGGCACAGTCAACTAATCTAAAAGGGTGGCGAAAGCCAAACACACTCTGGCTAGGCTTATAAATGCCCTAGGGCAGATAGCCTAGTATCAACCTATGAACCTATGAAAAAATGATTCTCAAATACAAGAAAAATGGCAAGACATGAAAACCTAGGGGCTGAGAAGGGAGCTGAATTAATATAACTACTTTGACCATTAATTTGTTTTTTGCACTCATTTTTCCTCTCTGCAGGACTTCTGATGGCTACTCTACTTACAACCAGTTGACCCATTTGGGGGCCAGTCATCCCTAGTCTAGGCGATAGCCCCATGCCTCTCAGATTCCTGCTATGGAAACCCAATTATCCCATCTCTTCCCCAGTGGTAAGAGTCAGGTTGTAGGGAATAGGCCAGCTTGCTGGTCATGCAGAACAGCCTACCTCTCCTCTGATGGAGCCTCCGCCTTGGCAGATGTCTGAGCTTCACTGCATGCTGCTGCTATAGAAAGCATGTATTCACATGCTGAATCGCCTGGCATATGCATATCCTATTACAGGGAGTGTGTAGTGACATGCTGAATCTCATAACACATGCACATGCTGCTACAGGGAACATGTACTCACATGCTGAATCTACTAGCACATGCATATGCACTATGGCAGCATGTCCTCCATAAGGCACAGCATGTACATCCTATTACAGGGAGCGTGTAGTGACATTCTGAATCTCATAACACATGCGCATGCTGCTACAGGGAACATGTACTCACGTGCTGAATCTACTAGCACATGCATATGCACTATGGCAGCATGTCCTCCATAAGCCACAGGCCGATGATCCACATGTGTAACATTCAGTGGTATCACTCAAGGGGTGAGTCAGACCTATCTCATCCCGTTAGCTACATCAGACACTCAAACTGCTAATTGAACTTAGGTCTTCTGGACTGTAGTTAAGGCTTACCCCTCTGTGCTACTGGAGATGGTCTTTTGCACTCATTCTGAGAAGAATTTGGGATGGAAGGATTTCTAATGCCTACCTAGGATATGTTCCCCAAACTGCTAATTGAACTTAGGTCTTCTGGACTGTAGTTAAGGCTTACCCCTCTGTGCTACTGGAGATGGTCTTTTGCACTCATTCTGAGAAGAATTTGGGATGGAAGGATTTCTAATGCCTACCTAGGATATGTTCCCCAGATGTAAACTGCAGGTGATATTTCACTGAAAAACAATGCATATAATATAGTCACTGCTAAATTCCAGGAAAGTCAGACTACAGACAAATGGTTACAGGTAAGCAATCCATATTAGATGAGAAAAGTTAATCTACCAAACTCTCTGTTAAACTCAGTATCTGGGATTCATTAACAGTTGTGTAATTTTTGCATGAAGCCTACACGATTATAGAGCATTAGTGGGATGAGCAGCAGTACTCATTGAATATGCATGCTGCTCATCGTGCTTACACGATTCCAAGCATGTTTTTGTGGCCAGCAGCAGTGTTGGCAGCCATAAAATGGTGCTGGGAGCATGAGAACACAATGTAAACAAAATACTTGCTTGTAGGCAATCTATTATATGAGCTCTCACAGACAGCTTATATTTAGTAAAGGCAAGTGACTTCTATGCATGTAGATACAGACGATATGCTTTCCTGCTTTACTAGTTTAGTCCAGTTTCAGAGTTGCTGATTCCTGGGCTTTGGTTGTAGTTCCTGTGTACTGTTTCCTTGCCTTATTTGGGGGAAGGGAAGCTACCTTGCTTACCAGTGGGAGTGGGAAGCATTGAGCTGCCTTTTGTCCAGTTTTGTGAGGTTTCAGCCAGTAACTAGTAGTTTATTGGTCGTTTTGGGCCAGTTTCTAGCTTTTTCCAGCCCCCTGGTATAAAACTTTCAGCTTGTACCTACTCAGCACAGACTCCACGTGGGCCAGCAGAGTAATCCAGGCTGCAGAGAGCTGAATAAGCGACTTTTCTTGATACTAAGTATATTTTTTGTTGCTTTCCACATCTGAATACCTAGCAACTGTATTTCGCCTGCCTTTCTGTTACATTGAAGCTGTTTTACTGCATTTAACTTAATATTGCACTTGGAATCCTTGTTTGTTACTATTTGACTGTATTTGTAGCAAATTCTTCTGTGTAAGCTGTAGTAGCTGATTCATAGCATTTATAAGTGTTTGCTGTACCTGTTTCTGCCTGTTTTGTGAAAAAAAAAAAAAAAAAAAAAATATCTCTTGTTTTTCCTGCTTTACTAGTTTAGTCCAGTTTCAGAGTTGCTGATTCCTGGGCTTTGGTTGTAGTTCCTGTGTACTGCTTCCTTGCCTTATTTGGGGAAGGAAGCTACCTTGCTTTCCTGCTTTACTAGTTTAGTCCAGTTTCAGAGTTGCTGATTCCTGGGCTTTGGTTGTAGTTCCTGTGTACTGTTTCCTTGCCTTATTTGGGGAAGGGAAGCTACCTTGCTTACCAGTGGGAGTGGGAAGCATTGAGCTGCCTTTGTCCAGTTTTGTGAGGTTTCAGCCAGTAACTAGTAGTTTATTGGTCGTTTTGGGCCAGTTTCTAGCTTTTCCAGCCCCTGGTATAAAACTTTCAGCTTGTACCTACTCAGCACAGACTCCACGTGGGCCAGCAGAGTAATCCAGGCTGCAGAGAGCTGAATAAGCGACTTTTCTTGATACTAAGTATATTTTTGTTGCTTTCCACATCTGAATACCTAGCAACTGTATTTCGCCTGCCTTTCTGTTACATTGAAGCTGTTTTTACTGCATTTAACTTAATATTGCACTTGGAATCCTTGTTTGTTACTATTTGACTGTATTTGTAGCAAATTCTTCTGTGTAAGCTGTAGTAGCTGATTCATAGCATTTATAAGTGTTTGCTGTACCTGTTTCTGCCTGTTTTGTGAAAAAAAGAAAAAAAAGAAAAATATCTCTTGTTTTTCCTGCTTTACTAGTTTAGTCCAGTTTCAGAGTTGCTGATTCCTGGGCTTTGGTTGTAGTTCCTGTGTACTGTTTCCTTGCCTTATTTGGGGAAGGGAAGCTACCTTGCTTTCCTGCTTTACTAGTTTAGTCCAGTTTCAGAGTTGCTGATTCCTGGGCTTTGGTTGTAGTTCCTGTGTACTGTTTCCTTGCCTTATTTGGGGAAGGAAGCTACCTTGCTTACCAGTGGGAGTGGGAAGCATTGAGCTGCCTTTGTCCAGTTTTGTGAGGTTTCAGCCAGTAACTAGTAGTTTATTGGTCGTTTTGGGCCAGTTTCTAGCTTTTTCCAGCCCCTGGTATAAAACTTTCAGCTTGTACCTACTCAGCACAGACTCCACGTGGGCCAGCAGAGTAATCCAGGCTGCAGAGAGCTGAATAAGTGACTTTTCTTGATACTAAGTATATTTTTGTTGCTTTCCACATCTGAATACCTAGCAACTGTATTTCGCCTGCCTTTCTGTTACATTGAAGCTGTTTTACTGCATTTAACTTAATATTGCACTTGGAATCCTTGTTTGTTACTATTTGACTGTATTTGTAGCAAATTCTTCTGTGTAAGCTGTAGTAGCTGATTCATAGCATTTATAAGTGTTTGCTGTACCTGTTTCTGCCTGTTTTGTGAAAAAAAAAAAGAAAAAATATCTCTTGTTTTTCCTGCTTTACTAGTTTAGTCCAGTTTCAGAGTTGCTGATTCCTGGGCTTTGGTTGTAGTTCCTGTGTACTGTTTCCTTGCCTTATTTGTGGGAAGGGAAGCTACCTTGCTTTCCTGCTTTACTAGTTTAGTCTAGTTTCAGAGTTGCTGATTCCTGGGCTTTGGTTGTAGTTCCTGTGTACTGTTTCCTTGCCTTATTTGGGGGAAGGAAAGCTACCTTGCTTACCAGTGGGAGTGGGAAGCATTGAGCTGCCTTTTGTCCAGTTTTGTGAGGTTTCAGCCAGTAACTAGTAGTTTATTGGTCATTTTGGGCCAGTTTCTAGCTTTTTCCAGCCCCTGGTATAAAACTTTCAGCTTGTACCTACTCAGCACAGACTCCACGTGGGCCAGCAGAGTAATCCAGGCTGCAGAGAGCTGAATAAGCGACTTTTCTTGATACTAAGTATATTTTTGTTGCTTTCCACATCTGAATACCTAGCAACTGTATTTCGCCTGCCTTTCTGTTACATTGACGCTGTTTTACTGCATTTAACTTAATATTGCACTTGGAATCCTTGTTTGTTACTATTTGACTGTATTTGTAGCAAATTCTTCTGTGTAAGCTGTAGTAGCTGATTCATAGCATTTATAAGTGTTTGCTGTACCTGTTTCTGCCTGTTTTGTGAAAAAAAAAAAAAAGAAAAATATCTCTTGTTTTTCCTGCTTTACTAGTTTAGTCCAGTTTCAGAGTTGCTGATTCCTGGGCTTTGGTTGTAGTTCCTGTGTACTGTTTCCTTGCCTTATTTGGGGAAGGGAAGCTACCTTGCTTACCAGTGGGAGTGGGAAGCATTGAGCTGCCTTTGTCCAGTTTTGTGAGGTTTCAGCCAGTAACTAGTAGTTTATTGGTCGTTTTGGGCCAGTTTCTAGCTTTTTCCAGCCCCTGGTATAAAAGCTTAAACGCTGCTAGCGATTTAGAGCGATTTAAGCGGAGCTGCCACTGTTGCACACTAGGGCAGTGCCGGTTAAGCAGGTTTAAACTATTCGGCTACCTAAAGTCCACTCTTCAAATTTTCCCTTAAAACTACCTTCCTCGAACTATACTACTGATCAAATCAGCGTATCCTATAACTAAAAGATCAACTCTACTTGACTCCAAGTAGACTATTCTCTATCTATTAAACCTAGCACTTGCTCCTACAGTACTTATTACCTTGATACGGCACTCTTGTCATAGATAGTACCCCAAAAGGCAACCCCCATTTCTCGGTCACCCACGTCCCCGAATCTTTTTTAAAGTTTTTCGTCTACCCTTCTAGCATGTCGAGGGATCAGTTGCTAGTGTCCTCTCCTGCTCAGCTGGTGAACCTGGGAATATTGAGGCAATGTTTCAATTGCCTCATGTACACAGACAACCCTTTCCTCCTCCCACAAAACACAAATACATGCGAGAGATGCAACTATACGGCCAAACTGGAGGCTGAGCTCTCTCAACATAGGACTGGCAAGACCAGTCAGGAGGAGAAGGTTACCACACACACTATAGACCCAGTCTCACATAGTACCATTACAACCTCAAATCATACACATAAACACACAAAGACATACTCGGAGGCTCTGATCAAAAATCTACCAAAACAGCAGAGGCCACCAAAGCAGACACCCAAACAACCACCACCTCAGAACACAACACCCGCAACACATAGACCTCACAGTCAGAGTGTCAAACAGTCACAGCCCTTAAGGCCAAACACAATGCCAGACACACTAGTCATTGGTGACTCCATAGTCAGACACACTGATGTCCCGCTCACCAGACTGAGTAAGGAGAAGGTCACAGTAAGCTGCCTGTCGGGCGCTAGAATCCGCCACATAACGCAAGCACTCAGGTCTCTCAACAGCAGGTACAAATATGACTCAGTCATTGTCCACGCTGGTGTAACGGCGCTCAGGCGTACCTCCTTGGACTACATGAAAAGAGACATTGAGGAGCTCTCTTGATTATGTAGCCCAGGCAGGTATGACCCTGACCTTGAGCAGTATCCTACCTTCACCAAGAATGATGCCACAATACAGAGATAAGATGATCAGCTTTAACAATTGGCTTAAACACTGGTGTCATTCAAAGGGGATCCAGTATCTGTCTGCCTGGGATGACATGCTGGACAAGCCACGCTGCCATAAGGGACGGCTTGCACCTGTCACCCCTGGGATTCCTGATATTGGCAAAGGCTCTTGCCACCCCATAGTGCCTTTTTAGGCAAGGCTCAAATTCTAAACCTACCACCCTAGAACACAAAAAGGAAAAAAAACTAAGGGTAATGCTGCTCAATGCCAGAAGTCTAAATCTCAAAATGCACGCACTCGAGGCCCTTCTCAGTATGGAGAACATCGATGTCTGTGCTGTGACAGAAACCTGGTTCAAGGCTCCTGAGAGCACCCCAGCTATCAGGTTTTACCTCATATCATGCGTTCCGCCCCAAAATCCGGACAATACCAAGAAAGGAGGGGGGGGTATCCATATTCATCAAGGACACCCACACCTCAAGACTGGTGGCAACGCACGATGCATCGGAGACCATCCAGGTGCAATTAACCATAGGCAAGACTGCTCTGCAAATTGTAGCATGTTACAGGCCACCCTCACAAACTCAGGAAACTCACATGGCCTTCATGAAAACACTAGAGGGGATAAATGTATCACCAAACACCATCATACTAGGTGACTTCAATTACCCTAATATAGACTGGGAACACTACTCAAGCCCAAACACCCTAGCCCAAAAGTTCCTGGAATTCATAAACTCAAATGCCATGGAACAACTAGTCACCATCCCCACAAGAGGAGATAACATACTTGATCTCATCATCACGAACATGGGAGCACAATGTTCAACACCGAAGTATACCCCTCACTGGTGAGATCAGATCACAAACTAATCTCGCTGGAGGTCCTCATCCCACCCCACCTGAAATAAAAAGACCACAGTAAAGAACTTCTCAAAGCCGACTTCACACTTCTAAAGACTAGTGTGGTCTCCTTTCAGGCCCCGAGCGGCGGAAAACAATACTCAAGCCGCTGAATCACTTACAAACGCCTTCTACCAGCACCTGCAGGACTGCATGGATAAGGCAATCCCAAGCAAAACAAAGACTCTTTGTACCAAAGGCAAGCGTCCAGTCTGGTGGACCCCAGCCATAAACAAACTCTACAACAAAAGGAGGAAGCTACTACAAGATAGAGCAAAATCCTTAAAAGGTAAGACACCCTTGATCACTATAAGTAAAAGACTAAGAGCTCTCATAAAATCATCCAAAGCAAATTTCGAGAGAAAAATAGCTAAAGACTCAAAAGACAATCATAAGGCCTTCTTTAGCTATGTTAGAAACCTAGGAGGAAACTCCCAGATATGCACAGAACTAGTTCAAAATGATGTGAAGATTACTGATCCTACAGACATTGCCAACATACTGGCTGACAGGTTCAGTGCAAACTTCTCCCTCCCCAAAAGGAGAGATATCTATACCAAATGAGTGCAGCCCCCAAACATCTCCAGCGCCCAAGTGAGAACTGCTCTCTCCAAAGTAAAAAACACAGCATCCATGGGACCCGATGGTGTCCCCGGCTGTGTGCTCCACAAACTCAATGAGGAATTAAACCCACAGCTAGGACAGCTGTTTAATCAAAGTCTTACCTCTGGATACGTACCCAGGAGTGGCGCACTGCAACTGTGGTCCCACTTCACAAAGGCGGTGCCTCCACAGACCCTGGAAATTACCGGCCCATTTGCTTGACAAGCCTTATCTGCAAAGCCATGGAGAGGATCATAATGGACCTCATAAATAAAGACATAGGAATTTGCAGACTTTGGATCCAACCCAGTTTGGCTTTGTCAAAGGCAGATCATGCCTTTTAAACTTGGTTGACTTTTTCAAACAGTCACCAAAGCCATTGATGAGGGAAAGGCAGTCCATACAGCCTACCTCGATCTGGCTAAGGCCTTTGATACAATACCCCACTCGGGTATCATTGAAAAACTCATCAGCTTAAATGTTAACCCATACATCACAAGATGGGTTGCAAACTGGCTGAGTGACAGAACTCACAGGGTCAGAGTTGCTGGCGCCATGTCAGACTCAAAGCCTGTCACAAGTGGTGTCCCACAGGGCTCAGTCCTGGGCCCACTCTTGTTTGGCATCTACTTTTCAAGTACAAGCAAACACAGGAGGGTTATGGCTGACAAAGTTTGCAGATGACTGCAAACTGGGCCATAGTAGAAAACACATCTGACACAGCTATCCTTCAGAAGGGTCTCACAGAAATGGATAACTGGTGCCAGAGCCACGGCCTAAAGTTAAATGCCAAAAGATGCATAGTCATACCCTTCGGGAAAAACAAGGTTACCCCTAGCTACCAAATAGGTGGCAATCCACTGAGCACAGAAGAAGTTATCAGGGACCTGGGGACCCAGGTTGATAGTAGTCTGTCATTCGACACCCATGTAGCTAAAGTAGTTAGGAAGTCCTTCTACATTGCCCACCTTATCATGAAGGGATTCTCATCTAGATCAAGGGAGGTCATAGTCTCCCTTTACCCATCACTCATCAGACCAATGATTGAGTACAATGCCCCATTCGGAATGTATCTGACCCGACACTTGCAGCAGCTGGAGAGGCCACAAAAGTTCCTCACCAAAAGGATAAAGGGTCTCAAAATCTGTCCTATGCTGCCCGACTGAAAGAACTCCAGCTCTATTCAGTCGCCACCGCTTGCTCAGAGGTGACCTTTGCCTAACATACAAGGCCATGTCAAACCCAGATTTGATGAATATGCTTCACCTCAAAAATCTAGATCCATCAGAGCCACAAGGGCGGAGACTTAAACCTCGACACGGCTATTAATAGGACGTGCTGGAGGGATAGATTCATCACCCAAAGACTCCCTATGCTGTGGAACAAAATCCCGGTACATGTGAGGCAGAGCACCTCGCTGGCCTTGTTCAAGAGAAATCTTGACCAATGGATGGGAGATCGCAGATATACCCCAGGAATTACCTCAGTGTCACTGCTCGACAGAGGCACAGCAAAATAATGGGTATAGTTCCCCATACTAAAGGGGTGGCGTAAGCCACAAAACAATGCGCTAGGCTTATAAATGCCCTCGGGCAGATAGCCTAGTATGAACCTATGAACCTATATGAAATCACAAAGAAACATTTTTCACCAGAAAGATGTCCATACTGATGGTAATAATAAATAATCTTGTTTCTAAGTGTTTACCCATGTACATAACTTAAAAACAGACATGCTAACAATATATGTAAGAGGGACACAATGCAACATTGTAAGAAAGGGGAGCAAATGTGATATTAATGCTGATAACATGCTGGCTTGAGATAATAGTTACAAGGACAGTGGATATATTAGGAGCCGTTCTCATACAGTGCAGTTATTGAATATGACGTATATGCAGGAAATGTATGTGTAATAACTGATTGTAGTGCTGTACCTTTCACTTCATCCTGTATAAACAAGGCATGAAGGTCTCCTTTTGTAACTGGAGCACATCTAATACAGGATTATACTGGGCATGGTCACAAGACATTACAGTGAACACTGCCATAACAGCATGTAAACAAAACAAACACATGTCATTTGAACTACTAATAAATAAAAATGGAGAATAATAGCTTTGTGCAGTTTTTATTGTGTAATGTCAATATATTCATATAATGTTACCCTTGACTGGAATGGAATAGCAAGCTATGTAATCTCACCGACTACAAACATGTATAATTCACATGTGCCATGTTGGCAGACTCAACAAAGCTGTGAGACTCCACCTAGATGAAGTCATTACATCACATAATTATGTTGTAATTTGTATGAGGGGTTTCTGCCACTGTAATTGTGCACATTATAACATTTGTGGATGTGATTCATGCATAATAGCATTAGAACAGGCAATGCTTACAGTCAGCCAATGTGGGTTTTAAACACCTGACTACATTTACATGATGTTGGGAAGAATGAATTTGCTATAGTGCCACTGGTGCTACAAGTGTGCGATATTTTGGTCTTTGAAGCCGTGACAATATTTTATTACTGCAAGGGAGATGTGTGCTTGTCATTTCTTTAAAATACTGTTACTATATGTGTATTTCTTGTACAACATTGCCTGCTGCTAGCTATTTCTGGAGCATTTCTCCCCAGGCCTCTGCTGAAAACAGGATCTGTAGAACCTAGTCGGACTTTCCCGGTCAACAAATGTTAAATAAATAAATAAATAAAAATAAAAATTTCCAGGTACACGTGATGCATAATACAGTCATCACTGTGATGTGAGACTTGCACTCGAGCATAATTATGGATTCAGACATGTCTTACTAAGGCATCAGCATACAGAACATAGTCTTATGTCCTTACACCTCATGAAAAAGCTTTAACAGTTCTCATGGGAAAGCCAAATGTCATCCCATGACATCATCATTATCAAGGAAAGCATTTATGTGTGAAAATGGAGCAGAAATCATTGTAACATGAATCCCCAGCAATACATGTATACAGCAGATAGCTGGCTGACAACATTGTTATCTACCTACACATTCACAGACATATTGACACTAGTGAGTCTAAGGAGTATTGGCAAGATTTGAACAGACTATCTACGATCACAAGGTACATTACACTGCCTGAATCACGTGCCACATGAGATGTTCTTTTACAGCTGTGACAGTACACATTTGAATGGATGTCATCACCATTCTTTCATACATTGATGTTCTTCTAAAAATCTACAAATGTGGTTGAATTCCATAGAAATACATGTTTTAGAAGCTTTCTCTATACAGCATGACCAACACCCACAGACAGTAGTCAGTGATTGCTGGATTCATACCTTCTCTCTCTGTACTTACACAGTCTACAGAGCACAGTATCAAAAAGCCAGTACCACAGAGTAAGTCATATAGCCACTTTGATATGGCTCATTTTTGATAGCACACTGTAAGCATTGTGTTTTCAAAACTGTCTTTTGCCTGGGATACAATACAAATCTATAGAGTAATCCTCTGCCAGGGAAAATAAATTTCCTGAGTGGAAATTTACATAAGGGATGTTGTCGTTGACACAACTGTACATAACAGTACACATACTGACATTAGTTCTGCAATGTTGTCTTCAAACCCATGCCTAACTATTTACACAGTCTAATTTTGACATGCAAACTTCTTCAGTGGGATGGAGAAAAGATATATGTGATACAACTGGAATAAAGAGATTGGGAGAGGAGATTGGGACATCCTCTCCCATGTTAAAATTGTCCACTGACAGATTGTTGATATAGCATGTCTGTTTAGAAAGCTATATATAACTGACATTGAAACTACACACAGCAGTTCCCCACTGTGATATTTGGACCTCCTACATTTATAGTTATGCAATCTAATGAACACAGTACTAGCAGCAAGCACCACAGGAGAAGTTTGATTGTTGAGGAAGAGTGCACTTTTGAAAGGATGACTTACTGCGTTGCCAATAAGAAGTTTGTGTTAAAAGTAGGACAAACTGCAGCGGGAGCTGTGTTTAAAGTTCAAGTTTTCTCCCGAGTGGAAGTTAATATATCACATCTGTTTGTTAAAGCTTTACTTCTACAACCTTGGAACCACACAGACATACAACCTAAACACTGTCAGATTTGAACCACATATCTAACCAGTTACATTGTCTAGAGAACACAGTATTAGCTTGCAAGTGCCACAGAACAAGTCTGACTCTGAAGAGAGTGCATGTTAATAACCTCATCACTGTGTTTCAGAAAAGATGTCTGTGGTAAAACTGGGATAAGGGGATGGTGGAATACTCACCCTGGTTAAATGTTTCCCCTGACTGGAAGTTGATACAGCATGTCTGTTTAGGAAGCTATATGTACATGATATTGCAGCTACACACACACGTTCCCACTGTGAGAATTGGACCTCCTGCATATATAGTTACACAGTGTAGAGAGCACAGCATTAATCACAGGCACCACAGCAGAAGTCTGAGTCTTAAGACTTTTGTCAAGATGACCTCATCAGTGTGTTGCAGAGAGGATATTTCTGTTAAAAGTGGGATAATGTGCAGAGGAAGCTGTTTCCAAAGTTAAATATATTCTCTTCAATGGAAGTGGACATATCACATTTGACATTGAGGTATTACTTACCTGTCACTATCCCCCCACACAAGTTCCCCAAGGTGAGCATTAAAACTTCTACTTATATAGTTACACAATCTACAGAGCAAGCACCACAGGAAAAGTTAGAATTTAATGATATCAAAAAGCACATTTATAACTAGTACAAATTCTCTGTTTGGAACAGTTGATACATGCATCATAGGCTTTGGGACAAATGCATATGTGTGAACAGGCCAATGTAACAGTACTGTGCTTGTCCCATGTAACGACATCTTTCTCTGCTAAGATGTAAATACTGTCCTTCATATACATTGCATTACTGTGAAGGACATATACCTGTTTCACAGTAAGGGATGGCAATGAGAATCACAGTTGTAAACCAGTTAATTATCAGTCAAGCATTCCTAACATTTCATTCCAGGATGATTGCATGGAATAAACATTTATAGTGTCACTGACATTTGTCTTGTCTCATACTTGCACAATGTGCATTGACAATACTAACATCTGCTTTCAAAATATAACAGTGCACTGCAGAATAACAGTGATGGATTATGTGTGGATAGATTACCCAGCATTTTAACACAGTTGCAAGTGTAACTATTGGAATGCAGATGTACATTAAAAGACTGACCTAGTCAGCATCACTCTGAAATCCAGATAACTTGTTGTCAAAATCCAGTACAGACTTACAGACATTGTGCATCCTAAACAAATAATTATTTGTTGTAATATGTTGACTCTTTTTCTGAAGTGCAGTGCTGCCAAGCTTAGTTGAGCTGCTAATGGCAAAGTATTAGCACATGTGTAATCATATCTTGAGGTGTTGAACTTAGAATGGGAATTAGCAGTAGTCTATGGTGGTCTGTGCTTTCACTCAGAAAAGCAGTATACACATAGAACCATGTCTGAATCTGATGGGATACAGAACACATATGTGTTATGGTCATGTTTCAGGTGTCATGATTTACAGCTGTTGTCTTGATAGTTGTATTCATTCAATCCTTATATGTACACTACAGGTGTATTATGAAACACACGAGGGACCAAACATGTTATTGCTGGTGGAAACAATTTTGAATCAAGTAGGTTTATTGGAATGCACAGAGGGGGTGGGAAGAGGTGAGCAGTTGTTGACAGGAATGCACATACAGATGTACTAAGAAATTAGTTCGTATTTCATTTTTGCACATATTTGTGTTGTGTTTCTTATGGCTTTATCATACATTAATACAACAGTAGGATAATGGTGTGTTAAGAAAAGATGTAGCTAACAGTTATACACACAGGAGTCATACCAAACATTCAAAAACACTTTGGCATATATCTGGATTTGAACCTTGAAAATATGCCAAGAATAAATCTACAGACCTGCATGATATCTAAATACACCACATAGGAACTTCAACTTTACACAATTCCCATGTGATAAACTGCAGAAAAGGAGAATATATGTATTACTCTTTATTGCCGTAATAACAAGTGTCTGTTGTACATTCATCTCTTCAGTTTGTTCAAATGTAGATTAACTTGGCTCTATATAGCTAAGCAGAGTAGAACAAGGGGCACCAGAATAATACAGCTGAAAGCAAAGGCTGACAAGATTTTGCCATAAGCTGTGTACTTCCATTTGGCTTGCGTTAGAGTTGGTGCTCAGTGCCAGACATTGTACAAATGCAGAGGAGGAAGATTAATGACACTGAAGTGAGAAGATACATAGACAGGGTGAGAGGGAAGCAGAGACCAAGTAGCTTATGACAGAAGCAGGATAATGTTAGCTCATAACAATATGTAGGCAACAGCTACACATAAAGCAGTGTATTACAACAATTATTATCACTTGGCTATTGCCTGGATTAAGCCCTTAAAAGTATAGAAAAGTCTGTCTAGAGAGCTGAGCATAATCTCATCATGCCATAAAGGAACTCCTATTTCACGCTCTTTAAATCATGCACATGATTGACAGTGACAAGTTACAGAAGCAGAATGGGTGAACAGAAAGAGAGACTTGGAGAGTGATATAGCAACAGTATTTTTGGAATATGTAGGATCAGCTGTGTGGCACTCCTACTTATTTCCACATTAGTAATCTTCCGTGCTTTGTATAATAAAGTGCTTACCATAGGGAGCAAGAAGGGTAGGAGAGTACAACCAACATTAAGACATAAGCAGGATAAGGGTGCCTTACTAAGTCTCCCTATTGGGCTGGAATGTTTTTGAAAATGCTTTCTTGCTGCACTATTGAAATTGTATGTTGAAATGTTGGAAAGGGAGATAGACACAGATGTTTGCAGTTAAACATATGATATAAATATAAATAAGAATTTGACCTGCAGCTCTTATTGAACCTGTGACACTGCAAAAACATCAGTCTACAGATAACAGAATTATCTCAACATGCCACATAGGCTCTTCTCATTCATTACATCAAGCAGCCTAACAGCTGTTACAGTAATGGTTTCAAAGTACTGCCTTTACTCTGTATTCATGTAGCGCAGCAGATTTAAGTACATGAAAGTAACCAGACTACTGTAGCTGAAGTTAGAATCCTTAGTTTTTGACATAGGAAGTTAACTGCCATTCACCATCCTTAAGCAGTGGTGAGCTATGCCAACGTCTATGCAAATGCTGAGGACAGAAAGTGAAGCTTTTCAATGGACCATTTATGGCCATGTGTGTTGCATGTGAATGTGAAAAAGGGTTGATAGAACAATAGTGAAAATGGTGGTGCCAAGCGGAGGGCAGCACATAGGGAAAAGAATACTGGAATTTGCAGAAAGGTGGTGGGAGAGCACCATAGCTATCCATAAGTGTAGTATTGTATACACAATTTCATTACTTTGGACAGTCAACACACCAGTGAAACAGAATAATATTGTATAGCCAATTGGACCTAATCATGTGTATCAAGATGACACATGGGTGAACTGGAGAGCTATATATGGGACATAATGTTTTTCTTTTTGTAGGACAGTTGCACATTTTTTTTTTGAGAGTGAAGTGTTAGAAAAGGTGCTTAAGAATGAAAGTGTCAGGTAGGTTGGATAGGTTTGGTAGCAAGCACAGACCTGTAGGGCATACAAGAACGACAAACATGGATGTTGATGGACACAAAAGGTTGTGAGACACCATGATTGGGGATAGGTAAGGGATCTCCGAGGTGCATCCACGTCCAGCTTGAGAACAACGAGAATCTAGTCCTCACCTTTAGA
Source organism: Protopterus annectens (assembly GCF_019279795.1). Taxonomy (NCBI): domain Eukaryota; kingdom Metazoa; phylum Chordata; order Ceratodontiformes; family Protopteridae; genus Protopterus; species Protopterus annectens. The sequence goes on from NC_056745.1 coordinate 698,378,289, forward strand.
ACTCTCATCACTGTCTCCTATGTCAGCTGTCTTTGTCAGTACCAGATGTGGCATCGATTTTGTAGTCTTTCACAGGGCCTTTCCAACCATATTGATTTAGCCATCAAGGCTTCTCTTCATAATGCCCTCCACCAGCCCTGTCAGCTCCTGTTGGGTGAAAAATATAACTACCTCCAATACTACTGCTCCTGAAGGGTACCACTACAGCAGCAGCTGAGGCAGAGCTACCTGATTCAGGTGGAGCAAGTAGGGCAGGAGTTGTGCAGGCAATGTAGACAGGTTGTGACCCAGATGTGCTTGGTGTCTGTGCTGCCTCTGTTGCTATTGCTGCAGCCACCTGTGGAGGTATGGTTGGCTGAATCTCATTGGTCAGTCTACCATCCTGTGCTAATAGTAATTTTGTTTTCAGAAGCAATGTATTATGCAAAAATAAAAACAATAAAAGGAGAGATAAATGGTGGGGAGACAAAAAAGAGGGAATTAGGTCAATGGCATGTCAGACTACTTAATTATTTCAATACATAAAACAATATGAGAAATACACCTTAGCCATATACATATATGATGGGAACACATGAATGTGCCATAAATTAATCAGTCAATCACAATGCTATGATATGCCTATTAGAATCATCTACAACTTATTCACCCTCCACAGATCCCTTCACTGGAGAATTACCTGAAGTATTTCTGCAGAAGCCCAAGTCTCCTTCCACTTCTTCACTCTGCTCCATCAAAAGCTTGTCAGAACTCTACATGGAGAGGCTGGTGAACAACATTTTGTGTGCTTTACTCCATTTTATGACTCCTCCTCTAACTTCCTCACAGGCATTAGAGTCCTCTATTCTGGTTCTCCTGGCACTGACTGGGTCAGCTCTGGAGATGTTTGCTTCTGTGGAGCTGGCTAACACCCTTAGCTCTTCAGTTATATCTGAACCAGTGACCTCTCGGAGTCATGGCTTCCATGGCGGTTCCTAAGTTTTTCAGAGCTGTCCTTGCTCCTCAGAGCTTCGGCTCGAGTGAGTTCCTCTCCAGCTTCAGTCTCGAGGGCTGGTTCTTTGGAGAAGGAGTTGACCCTGGTTCTGAGGCAGTCTGTCTCGATTCCAGGTTCCCTTTCCTCTTCAGGGGACTCACCTTCAAGGCTATGCGGAGGGCACTTTTTCTTACAGAGATACAGTCAGTGCCTACCTCATTGGAACAGGTCCCCCTCTCTACCCCTGATGTTCTTCCAGTCTCTCCTCTGGGACAGCTGGTGCCGAAACCTCAGGTTTCACAGCCACAGATTCTGTCATCCTCAGATACCTCCCCAGACTATCCCCCCGAGGAGGTCCCTCACAAAAAGAAGTGCAAGAGGAAGCACTTGGATTCCCCTCATGTATCAGTCACCAAAGATACAGATTTTGATGAGGGGGTCCCAAAACCCTTCCTTTGAGGAGTGTGTTTACCTGCAGGCTTTTGGCACCCACCCGTCTACTTCTTCGGTGATGCCACCCGCGATGATCTCACTCAGTTGATTTCACAGTGGGCATGAAAGCCCTGATTCCATTGAGCCCATCCCCAAGAGACCAGACAAGATACTATCTGTACCCAAAGACAAGCAATTTTGGGCCAAGGGTCTCACAGTGGATGCTATGGTTGTTGCTGCAGCTACCAATAAAGAACTGGCTGAGGAAAGTTCCTCTGTTCATCCACACAATAGAGAATCCTGGGCTATAGACAAATTTGGGAAATGGGTCTATGCTTCATCGACCTTTGCAATAAGGTCCTTGAACTATTTGGCACATTTCACCAGGCTCCAATGGGATTTGATCAAGGAGTTATCGGATACCCTGTTGAGAGCTGTGGCTGAGAAAGTACAAGAAAATGCTGCTTCTCAGTTGGCCACCCTGGAGTCTGTATCTAATTCGTCCATGAGGCTGAGTGCTCATACAGACAAAGGGGGAATCCAGCATGGTGGGTACAGGCGTAGCCATTAGGAGACATGCCTGGATGAGCCTTTGCAAATTTGCAGATCCATTCAATTTTTCTTTCGTCAATGCTCCTTTTGACAGAACATCCTTGTTTGGCTCAAAATTGAAGGAGTTTTTATCTAGGTGTGAGAAGGATGGTAAGACCCTTTCTGCTGTGGGTGTACATTTTTCCACCCTTCAAAGGTTCATTTCTAAGAACCAGAGGAGTGATGGAAAAATGTGGTTCAAAAAATCTCAAGGGCCTTTCCAGGACAAACGTGGAGGGAATCCCCCCAGGGGCAGAGTGGGGAACCAAAACAGAAAACGCCACCCTCATAGGAGAGGTGGTTTGCAAAACCAGGGCTTCACGGATTCCTTCCCAGGTAAGCCCTTTCAGCGTTCTTGAACAGAGGCCCACTTGTCTTCCTTAGAGGCAATCGGGGGATGCTTATCCTTGCACCTAAATGCCTGGATAGACAAAACAACAGATTTCTGGGTGCAATGGATCATATACAGAGGCTATGTTATTCTCGTTTCTCAACCTCCCCCATTTATAAAAAAATCCTCAATGTTCCACCCAGCCAGAGGGATTCAGCAGTTCAAGAAATTCAAAAACTGCGGGACAAAAGAATCATCCAACAAGTCCCACAAGACCATGAAGGATCCAGAACTTACTCAAGATTCCTTTTAGTGCCAAAAAAGACAGGGGACTGGAGACCAATGCTGGATCTCAGTGTACTGAACAAATCAGTTTGACAAATAAAGTTCTGGATGGTCATGGTACTGTCTATCCTTCTTTTTCTGAAGAAAGACGACTGGATGTGCTCCATATAGCTTCAAGGTGCATATTATCACATAAAAATGGACAAGCGCTCCAGAAGGTTTCTCCACTTCCAGCTGGGAGCCAGTCATTACCAGTTCAGAGCACTGCCCTTTGGAATCACCACAGCCCCCAGGGTATGGCAGTCATAGCAGATCACTTGAGACTGCAAGGATTCCAAGTGTTTCCATACTTAGACGACTGGCTCATAACCACTTTGACTAAGCATCAGTTGGAATTAGCCAGGGACTACACTGTCAATATCTGCTGCCATATGGGGATTACAGTAAATTTACAAAAGTTACACTTAACCCCAACACAAACTTTGGAAATCATAGGAGCATTGTTAAATACTCAGACATTGATAGCTTCTCTTTCTCCAGAGAGAGATATCAAAGACTTCTGAATCAGATGCAGTCATTACTTTCCAGAAAGAAGGTTCCAGCATGTTTAGTCCTACAAGCCCTAGGCTCTATGGCAGCTTCCATAACTTTAGTAGCACAAGCCAGATTACATATGAAAATTCTGCAATGGATGCTAGCCTCCCAATGGTCTATCCTTCATCAGCCATTGTCCAAACAAGTTCTGTTCATCAGCTGTTGCCAAAAGGACCTTCTTTGGTGAATACAGCCCAATCAAGCTCTTCAGGGTTGTCCCTGTCTTTTCAGGACCCTCAGCCATAGTGACCATGGATGCCTCCCAGATGGGGTGGAGGGATGTTTTCTAGGCAAAACGGTCCAAGGCACTTAGTATCCAGTAGAGGCCAATTTACACTTCAATGTCCTGGAGATAAGAGAGGTGCTTTTTGCATTGTAAGCATTTCAAAAAGTTCTTCCTCTAGGAATGATTGCAGTCCAAACAGACAATATGTCAGTGGTATGCTACATCAACAAACAAGGAGGAACCAGATCTTGCCCCCTTTGTCGAGGAACCCTCAGAGTGTGGCAGTGGGCGATATCTAGCACCTGCTTTCTAATAGCATTGCACATTCCAGGGAGTTCCAACTTGATTGTGGACAAGCTGAGCTGATGCATCCTTCAGCCTCACAAGTGGGTCTCTTAGTCAAAAAGTGGCAAAGATGATCTTCCACTATTGGGGTCAACCTAGTTGTGATATTTTCATTTCTTCCCTAAACAACAAGTGCAGCAACTACTTTGCTCTGATTCCCCCTCCGGGAAATTCACCCAGCGACACTATTCTCCACGATTGCCCCCCCCCCAGTCTCCTATATGCCTTTCCTCCAATACCTCTAATTCCCAAATTCCTTCAGAAAGCATTCAGGTTGAAGAGCAAAGTGATCCTCATTGACCCCTTTTGGCCTTGACAAGTTTGCCCCCCCCCCTTTCGTTGGCCTTATGTAATTCAACAACCATGGATTCTGGACCCAGAGTCATCTCTTCTGTCCCATCTGGATGGTCTTGTTCACCCAAACGTCTTGAACCTCAAGCTGACTGCATGGTTCCTCCAGTTCCATTATTTGCCAGGCTTCCAAATATTTCTTCTCCAGTACGAAAAATCCTGTTGTCAGCTCACAAACCTTTCAACAGAAAGCTTTACATGAGCAAATGGAAAAGACTTACCATCTGTGCCTTTGAAAAACAAATAGAGCCTTTTTCAGCATCCATAGAGCAAGTTCTAGATTTTTTTGCCAATCTGTTCAATAAAGAAGTTTCTCTTTCCACAATCAAAGTTCAGTTAGCTGCTATTTCAAATTTCCATAATGGTTTGGATGAACGATCCTTAGCATCTCATGGACTTTGTAAACCGTTCCCAAGAGGTACTCTTCTGCTAAAACCCCCATACAAAGATTTGATTTCTCCTTTTGACGAAGCCAAACTGATGCACATCTTGCCTAGTAAGGTTCTGTTGTGATACATTCCATGGCTTTGCAAATCAGGTTAATAAGGCTAATGGCTCTATGGTTACTTAGGTCAGTAGTAGTGCCACCCACTGTAGTTTGGCATACTTTGAGGACAAATCTTGTCATTAAGAGCAGGTTACACGGTTTAAGGAGGACACTATAAAGGCATCAATGAAAAATTATGAACCCCAATGGAAGCCGTATTTTTGGTTTTAGAGTGCGACTTCAGTACTTGTTCCTTTGTAATATTAGGAGGTGTAAAAGATTCTAGAATTAGTGGAATTAAGATAGTTGTTGCCCACTAAATTCTCAGGATAGGGAAGCACTTACACTGTCCCTTTCTCACGAGTCCTGCAGATCTCTGAGGTTATTCTTGAACTGTGTTCATAAGCAGAACAGTAAGATAACCTATCACTACACAAGTGGGCCAACTACATTCCTGTCCTTCCTGGTACCCTTTTGCACCTGTTGTAAGAATACTTTGTAGTCTATTGCTTTCATGATTTCATTCTTCCTTGCAATCATTAGTGCCAGAATGTTCCACCCCCTTGGTAGCAGAGTGAAATCTTCCATTGAAAAGACTCTTTTCTTGTTCCTCAGTACCATAATTCTGGTCTTAATGATCCAGGCACACACAAACATCCAGACTCTCATCCAGTTATAGATTCAATGATCCTAGACTCTTCTGATGTGCTCAGTGCTCTGCAGATGATGCCAGTCCATCAGTGCTCTTCCTTTATACCCTTTAACCTGACGGCTGACCCAATTACATCCATTACATTTGCTGCACTGTGGTTCAGACTCCTCTCATTCCACTTCCTCTTCTACCATCTTACATAGTCTTCCCTGTCTGACACATACAACTACACACCTTACAGTCTTGTCTTGCCTTCCTTATCATTACATGGCATTACATTTCATAATGGTAGGAGTCAATAAGCCATCTGCCCTTCAAGTGCATTTAATATTCCACAGTCCCTACAACCTTTTGTTCCCTCTAATCCTTTCCCCTTTGAATTTATTTATATGTTCTCTTTCTACTACTCATTCTTGTAGTCCATTCCAGGGTCCACAACCCCCTGTATGTAAAACTACTTCAGTAGTAGTTAATGCTACAGCCTGCTCCCTCTAGCCCCCTTCTCCTTGTCTGTTCTTCTCATTCAGGATGATCCTTTTTGCATTTTATGACATTGTCTTATGCACCTATACAACATATGTACTTTTCCTTTTGGTCTCTGATAAGAAGAGCTCCAGCTTCTCTAGTTTCTTATCATACCATTTCTTCTCCACCTCGTTCACCATTTTGGTGGCTTCCTTGGGACAACTTCTAGTAATTTGATGTCACTCTCCTTGTATAACCTCCAGAACCATACACAATATTCAGGGTGTCGACTGAGCAGGGCCTAGAAGACGGGTGCAATTATATCTTTTTTTCCTGTAGTCTACTCTTTGAGGATATACCAACATGATTCTATCTGATGATGCTATTGCCTTCTCACTCTGATCCTGGTGGGCCAGTCCAGGTGTGATGAACACCTCCACTTCCTTTTCCTATTCTGCTGCCAGCATTATCATTCCCAACTAATATTTTACACAAGGTTGTTTTGCGGAGTTAGTGTAGTTTTTTTCATTTGTCTGCACTGAACTTCCGCTATCAGCTTTTGTACACTTATTCAAATTTTCCAAGTCCTTCCTTAGGCTGTTCCCACATCCTCTGCTATTGCACTTGTCTTGTCATTACTGCAAAGAGTCTTCAGTCTAGTCTCTGTTGACCTTAGAGTCTTCTCTGACCGCTGCTTGCAGCTGATTGTAGCAACCAGTGATTTTTGATGTGAAATGACAGTTTCACTGGAGATGACTTTGCCATTGCTGATTCTACCACAGTGTCCTTTCTATACTAGGGGGAAGTCTACCTGAGTTTCATGTTGGCCACTCTTGTATGTGGTCTTGTGACTGTTTCTCTTGCTGAACCCTGTGTTGGCTGCCATCAAGCTATTTGCCAGACAGAGGTCTAGAATGACCTCTCCTTTTTTTATTCCTGTTGTTCCACCTATGTGGAAAAAGGCAATCCTAATATCCTGTTCTGTGTGTCCTCATATGTGAATCCAGGCCCTTCATTATCAACACCAACTCATGTTGTCCTGTTATCCGAATGTGCTCTTTTCCTTGCTATCACAACCCTGCTGAGGGACATAGGCTGAAATTATAAATATTGCCCTATATACACACTGGATACTGATTGCCATGAGTCTGTCACTAGTTCAGATAACATCTCACATTGTTTTCTGAAACCTGCCCGTCACAATACCTGCAACATTTCTAGAATGTCCTCCTACTGAACATTTCTAGTATGTCCTCCTTCTGAGGAATTGACTCTGGCTTTGATACACTGCCCTTCCATCTTGTCTCCTGGATACAGGGGATTCCAGCCTCCTTCTTGCTATCACATCAACCACTTCCAAGCCTTATCCTGTCAGTAAACCAGTACTGAGTGCTGGAATCCTTAGTTCATGTTTGGTAGGTTGATTGTTTTTACTTTCAGCTTTCATTCAACACAGCTATCTCAAGTAACCCACGCTGGACAACTGGACACTGACCGACCAGTAGCTTATTGACCCAGGGTTGCTGGGCTTTATGGCAGGGAGTCACTGGCCAGTAGAGGCACATAGACCCTTCCCACTATTGTCTTGCATGAGGTGTTAATTGGGGTTGGGTGTATATACTGTGTGCCTCCTGTGCTGTCTTTTATCTTGATAAAGTCTCTGAACCGACAGAGATGAAAGCACTTGTTGTTATAGCTGAATAAAGTGTTTCTGGTGTTCAACCGGTCTCTGTAACTTCTTAGTGACTGTATATTGGATTGTGCCTTGGATTACACCATTGTGATTAGCTTTGCCCTGCCGGCTCCTGGATTTGGGGCTTACTTTTGGTATTTAGTTTTTGTGCTTTTGACTTGGTTTGTGGATCCCTTCCCACTTTTAGTAAGTGTCCCTAGCAAAGCTCTGAGTAGGTCAGGTCCCCAATCCACTTAACATCGGCAAATACCCATGCCTATTTTTGGAGAAATTATTTAATGTGATCAGATACCTAGAGCCAATTTTTTACACCACTGAGCGGTTAGTCCTGACATGGGATGCAGTATGTGAGCCATATTCTCCTATCTAGTCAATACTGAACACCACAGCTGAAGCCAAGGGTTTTGGTCTTTAAATCTCTTCCCCCGATAGGCACCATTTATAGTCTGTGCTGCTGCCCACAACTCCGTTCTAGGATGAGTTTGAGGTGAAAATACACAGCATGGTTTTGGGAAATGGGAGGAACCCCTTAGAGACACAAGGAGAATGTGCAAACTCCATACAGGCATTGGCTGGAGGTCAGGATCAAACTTTGTATCTTGCACATGGGATGCAAAGACCTTAACCATTATGATACCAGTGCTTTGTTTGTGAAATATTAATGACACTGCCCCTTTAATCTTACTCCTCTATGTCTTACTCTTCGAACATAATTTCCACAACTTTGGCCCTATCATCAACTTTGCTATTTTTCTAGCGGCCTCTGTGGGATGAAATCAAAGGGCTTGTTGACATTCAGGAAGTCCTCTTGTATCGCAATCATGACACTAGATTAGATTTGACTAATGGCTTCTTCTTGTGAGGAATCCATACTTGGTTTGAAGATTGTTATCCTTTAGGAAGCAACTAGCCTTTCTTTCATGCTTTTCTCTGTGAGTGTCTCTGTCACTGTTATTAGGCTATTAGACCTGTAGTTCTTGAGATTTTTTTCTGGTTTCCCTCATACAATGGCATAACACTTACTGCCCTACAATCCTCAAAGACTTCTGCAATGGGCAGTGATCTGTTAAAGACTACCGCCATTAGATCTGGCAGTACACTGGTTAAATTCCTGAGGATCTTGGTCCTTGTGCTTTATTCTCCCTAGGCGCAGACATCCTCCCTCCTCATACATTTTCCTCCATCTTCCCAGCATGGCACCTTCCCCTATCTTTTTTTAAGGGACAATCTCCCATTCCGCACTATGCGTGTAAGCGCAAAACGGAAGATTTTCCATTCCTCCGCTATAGTGCAGTCACGGAACATTCACATTTAAACTGCTAGGGTACAGGGGGACCTAGCCCCCTGCAATAATGTAAGTTAACTTTTTATTTTTTTAAACCTAAGGCTCCCATTCACAATTTCGAGTGAATGGAAGTTCGAGATTCTGGTCTCGAGATTATGAATTTTGAGCTTCCATCCATTTAATCGTGTGAAGGGGAACCATGTATACACACACACACACACACACACACACACACACACACACACACACACACACACACACACACATATAGAAAGCCAGATACATATTTGTGTGTTTATATATATATATATATATATATATATATATATATATATATATATATATAGTGCCCCTTCACAAGATCGAATGGATGGAAGCTTGAAATTCATAATCTCGAGACCAGAATCTCGAACTTCCATTCACTCGAAATTGTGAATGGGAGCCTTAGGTTTAAAAAAAATAAAAAGTTAACTTACCTTATTGCAGGGGGCCAGGTCCCCCTGTACCCTAGCAGTTTAAATGTGAATGTTCCGCGACCGCACTATAGCGGAGGAATGGAAAATCTTCCGTTTTGCACTTATGCGCATAGCGCGGAATGGGAGATTTCCCTTTCCTTCACTATAGTGTGATCTCGGAGTAGGTATATTTAAGTAAGGGGGGTGTGGGGGGTGCCCCCTGCGAAAACATTTGAAAGGTGTTCATTTTTTTTTGTCCCTTTCATATGTTCGAGTTTCTCTAAATTCAAGATTCTGGTTTCGAGTTTATGACTTTTTGAGTTTAGAGAAATATACCATACAAACTTACAAAGTATTTATAACAAACTCCCTGAAGTGGATGCATTGATAATGCTACAAACTCCAGACATCTTAGTTGCCACAGAAAGCTGTCTCCACCTGGAAATAGAAAATGAAGAAATTGCTCTTCCAGGCTATAACATTATCACATTAGACAGAACCAGCAAAAAAGCTGGCTGTCTTGCTATTTTCTACAAAAATACACTATATATCTCCCTTCCCCCCACATCTTGACAAATCTTTCTAACTCAGAAATCCTACTAACCATACTAAAAATTAAACACTCACAAGACAGTTGCAATCATGGGTATATACATATCCTCTGCTGGGCTTCTCTTCAAAATCCATCATGAAACCATAATATTGGGCAATGTTAATATAGATTGGCAAACCATACAGTCTGAAAATCCAACCAACAATATACCGCTATACATACAAGTTTATTCAACTTATAACCACACCATGATTCAACAAAGCCACAGCCACACTGGATCCTAAAATCCTCTCCTAATAAAATATCATCCCATGGAACTGTGTCAGGCAGACCTAAGTGATCGCTTAGCAATCTACACCATAAGGTAGCAAAGCAACAGACCCAAAATACTTCATTACAGCCTGGTAAGAAATCTTACTACTTTTCATGAAGATACTTTATTTAATATACTGCATCTCCTTAACTGGGAATCACTAAACACTCTCACCATAGATGATGCTATCTCTGAGTTCAGCAGTTCAAGTTCAACAAAACTCTCCTAGGTGTTTTAAATATACTAGCCTCCTTCAAAATAAAAAGAGTCAAAGCCAGCCTTGCCCCATGGCTATCCTAAGCAATTCAATAACTCATGAAACAAAGAGAAAAGCATGGAGGGTTTGTACAAAAACGAACAAATAAATAAAACAACCCCCACATTGCAAACATATAAGCAACTAAGACAATTAAAGCAAAAATGATCACCAAGATAAAGAAGCCTTCTACTCAACCAATCAAAACATACACACTTATAATCCAAAACTGTTCTGGGCCTCAATCAATAAACTGTTAAATCCAGGATAAGCTACATAGCCAGCACCAAACATACAAACACAAGATGATATCATAGCCAACCAATTAAATACTCACTTTATACAAATATTACAGTCATTAACCAACCAGGTGAGTAATCAAGCTCTTGAGGTCCCTACACAATCAAATAATTTATTTATTTATTATTTATTTGACATTTGTTTACTGGGAAAGTCCGACTGGACAAGTAGTCCATTTTCAGCGGAGGCCCAAGGATAAAAGCTCCACATTACAAACAAAATAATTAACTTAACATTATACATAATAATAGATTAGTGTAACAATAGTAACTACAACAACAACATGACAGTGAATAACTATGGTTGTTATATACAGCAATTGTATAACACAAAAATAAGAGTGAACGTGATAGTGACAAGACATAGGAAGAAGCAAGATTGAAAGTATAGATAAGGATGAGCAAGAGACAGAAGGAGACAAAGAATAAAGTGACGAATGATGATAGTGAAAGAGAGAGTAAAATGGATAATAAGGTGAAACTAGACAGGAGCAGGTGGTGGAGAAGTAAAAAGGTTATGCATTTGACTGTGTTAGTAGGGAGAGAAAAACAAAAGAGAGGAGAGAAAGAAGGCTGAAATCATCCAGGATTACCACAATAGCAAAGTCAAGAGTTGAAAAAGTAGGCTTTAATGTGTTGTTTGAATTTAAAGATGTTAGTGGTATTTATGATTTCCTGAGGTATATTTTACCATATCTTAGCAATGTGATAAGAGTAGAAAGAGTCACCAAAGCTATTATTTGATTTTGTAACATTTAGTAGAAATTTGTTAGAGGATCTTAAGTTTTTAATACTGGTCTGCAGTTGTAGTAGTTGTTGGAGAGATGGACATTTGTCAGGTTGGTATAACATGGAATGGGCAGCAGATAGTTGGATGAAATTGAAGAGATTTGGCAGCTCAAGTCAATTCAGTTGATGAAGAGCAGTACAGTGGTGAGATCTAAATGGAGAGTTAGTTGCAAATCTAGCAATTTTGTTATTGCAAGATTCAAACTTTAGTCTGTTTTCTTTAGATTAGTAAAGATAGATGAAGCATACAGAAGAGTAGATAGTAAGTGGGTTCTGGCTATAGATTGCCTGGTGGAGTCTGTGAGGTAAGGCTTAACTCTGTATAAGGAGCCTAGTTTGATATGTGTTTTTTACTACTGCTGCTAGGTGTTTATCACATTTTAAGCCTGTGTCTATAGTTACACCAAGCAGTTTTGTATGAGAAACAGGTTCTATGATGGTGTTATTCAAAGAGAAGATAAGAAGGGAGGATTGATGCTGGTGGGATTTTCTGTTGGAAAAGATCATTAATTTAGTTTTACTTGGATTAAGGATAAGTTGATGTTCGGAGATCCTGATTTCTACAGAAGTAAAGGACTTCTGAGTTACATCTTAGAGTAATGAGAGGGAGGGTGCACAGCAGATTAGAAAAGAGTCATCTGCATACTGAATAATATTGGTAGTTTGAGTAGCTTTATGTAGATTGTTGGTAAAGAATGAGAAGAGGAGAGGGCCTAGGATAGATCCTTGTGGCACTCCAACTGAGATGGGTAGTAGAGGGGAGAGTTCAGAGTGCCATTTAACAGACTGCTGTAGTTCAGATAAGTAACTTTGGAACCATGTGAGTGAAAGCTGGCTAATGTTTAGTAAGGAGAGTTCTTGAAGGAGCAATTGATGGGACACAGTGTCGAAAGCTTTGGACATATCAAGAAAGATGGAAGCAACAAGTTGATTATTATTCTTAAGTTGGTTGACTGTGTCTGTGTGTGTGTGTGTGTGTGTGTGTGTGTGTGTGTGTGTGTGTGTGTGTGTGTGTGTGTGTGTGTGTGTGTGTGTGTGTGTGTGTGTGTGTGAAGCTTAATAGGGCAGTTGTGGTACTATGACCAGGGCAAAATCCATGTTGGATACTAGAAAGTTGATTGTTAGCAAGGAAGATGGTTCATGAGTTGGAGGTGGGCACATTTTTCCAGAATTGTAGATACAGGAGGCAGAATAGCTATTGGTCTATAATTGGAAAGGTCTTTTGATAAACCCCCTTTGTGCAGTGGGATAATATAGGATATTTTCCAGATGTGAGTACATAGTGTTCTGTAATGGAACAATTGATCAAGATAGAGATGGGAAATGCAATGGCATCAGCTGCTGGTTTTATTAATTCAGTGGGTAGTTTATCTGCAGCAATAATAAACGGTTTAAGTTTAGAGAGCATTCTTTTAACAATATTGGTTTGGACAGATTTGAGAGAGAGAGAGATGGTGGTTACAGTGAGGTCTGTTATTAGGGTAGGTGTGGGATTAATACTAGTATTGGTTAGTGAATTAATGGAATTGATGAAATGAGTGTTAAATTGTGTTGCAATATTTACTGTGGAGTCTGTAATATTGGGAGTGGGCATGGAGGAAAGTCCAGGTTGTAATAGTTGCTTTATAGTGGCCCAGAATTTATGTAGATTATTATAATATTTTTGTTGTAGATTCGTGTAGTACTGATGTTTGTCATGTTTAATACTTTTTTTGCTCTATTTCTTTCTGTAGTGGTGTAGTGTGGTTTGATTCTTAATGATCTGGTATTGAGTCCAAGCTTTGTCTCTGTCTTTGAGCAATTGTTTTGTGTCATTTGTTAACCAAGGTACATAGTCATATTTCACACTTATAGTTCTGGATGTTGCAAGGTTGTCAAGAATGCTTAACTTTCTTCTTCTAACCAGCTCCCACAGGTACCATAAAAATGCCTCAAAATTAAAGCCTAATACAACTGCCGTTGAAAATCTACCTAGCAAAAAATCTTTAAAAAAATTGATTCTATTTCACATCAGACTCTCTTACATAGACTCTCATTCTTAGGATTCACCTACTCTTCACTGTAGTGGTTCCATGGCTATCTCTCAAACAAAGCACACGGAGTGAAATGGAAAAAAATATTTTCCACTTTCTTGCCCATAAGTATTGCTGTCCCACAAGGATCTATACTAGCTCGGCCCCATACTTTTCAACATATTCATCAATGACCTCTGTCTGCTCCTGCAAAAAAAAAAAAAATGCTACCCTTGTTTAATGCACTCATGACGTGACCCTAATTTGCTCTACCAAATCTCTCTGTAAACTCTAAGACCTTAGACAGCAACCTTTCTTATTGATTGGAACATAGGTAAATAATTCGCAACTACTTCTAAACCCTAAAAAAATAAATTATTGCTCTTCACCCTAAAGCACATATCTACCAAAACAACACTATTCACTATCATCTCTGCCAAAAACCCCATGATAGAAGTAAACTACACAAAATATAGAAGACCAGTTGAACTTCAACCACCATGTATCACACATAGTTAAAAAGAACTCAGCAAAAACAAGGTACATTATACAGAATAAAATCATGTCTCATTGACATAGCCAGAAGACATACAGCCTCTCCTTTCTTACTGCCATCTCTCCTCTATGCTGATGCAGTCTTCACTATACTTCAGTGCTCACAACTGTCCATATTTGAGCAATAGTATAATAAAATAGCCAAATTTGTTGTAAGCTGAATGAATAGAACACGCCACTGCCTAGCCCCCTGAGAATTAATATGGTTAGGACTACCATGTCACCTAGCTTTTTTTCAGCTAACTACAATACACAGACTTCTCTGTAAGCCAGGAAATTGCCCAGCCCTTAACAACTTAATAGCTCCTGGTGTCTTCCCTCTTGTCTATTTTCTATACGGCAACTTACAGTCACCCTTATTGGTAAAACAGCCTTTCTCCATTCCCATGTTAGCTTAGTTCCTACAATGCTTTTTGCTAGTTTATAAATATAATATTTTCTCCATTTTAATTTCTCCAAGTCTTTTTGGTTTCAAATACCATGATAGGAATGGACAATCTTTGATGTCAGCCAGAAGTACTTTTCTCACCACCTGTAGTGTGTCCAGTAATGACTCCTTCTGCAATTCGTATGGGGTTACATGCATTGGTAGCATATCTAAATATGAATGTAGATTCTTTTTTATAAGACCCATTGCTCCTACTACTATTGGAACTGTCTGGGTATCTTTCTTCCACATTGCTCTCATTTCTGCCTGTAAATCCTGATATTTTATGACTTTGTGTCTGTCTGTACGCAAGACACTGTAGTCACTGGGTGTGGTGATTTCAGTAATCAATGCTACTTTTATCTTATTTTCATGGGCCACTATATCCAGTTTTCTAGCATCTATCTTTTGAACTGTTGGTAATGGGTGATCCCATGTGAAGTAGACTTCATCATCTTCTATGATGCTTTGTGGCTCATGTTTCCAGTGTTTTTCAGCCACTTCTATACCATAATGTTTGCACAATCTGCAGTGCAACAGTCTTGCCACATTATTATATCTTTCAGTATACAGTCCTTCTGCCATTAGTATGTCACAACCAGCAAATGAGGTGTGCAACTGTTTAAAATTCTGTTTTACAAAACCTGCATTTTTCTGTTTCTCCCACAGGTTCAATGGAATTTGTAAACCAAAGTGTACATGGCCCGCTATCTTGGGCCACCAATATTAACCTTTCATCTGTTGGTTTGAATTCACCTCTCCTTAACCATTCCTGCATTCAATCCTGATCAACATGAGGATCTTCCAGAAGTTTTCTATACTTGCAACTATATTTATGCATTTTCCACATTTCTTGCTGTCTCATCTAGTCCTTCACCTTATATTCTATCTTTTGTTTTTTTGGCACATTCTGTTGCTGCCTGATTTTTATCTACTTCTGATTTGATTTCCATTCTTGCTTGACACCAATATGATTCTACTAGACTAAGCAGAGAAGTCATCTTATATTTGTTTTCCTCATGTTTCAAAACTTTCACTTTCCAGGCATTATCAGGACCCTCTCTATCTACCTATCCTAATTATCCCTCTACTCAAGGTGGGCAAAAATCAAAGCTAATATCTAGACAATGCCTCTGTTATTGGCTGTGAAACCTTTCAAATTAATGCTATTATGCTGCCTACTACCCTTGATGATAATTCCATATCTTCTCACCACCTACGAAAATCTGTCCTACCTAGGCTACCACTACCCAAGAAGCCAAACCACCACTCCAATAATACAAATTAAATTGGACCACTTAATAATCCCCCTTACGACTAACTCCTTGGATACAAAATACCACCAACCCATTAGATCCAGATATATCAAACCCAAAACTAAGAATTACCTAAGACTAATATTTAAATTCCTGAAGCTCAATATTAGACTACATGGCAACCTTAGAAGGGATGGGGACATTCATCCAAACCCTAGCCCAACCTCACTAGTCAATCCTAACCCCAGTTCTACTATTCCCACTAACTTATGAACTTTAAATAGACCTTCAAACTCACTCCTGGTCAGTCACCTAAATATTAGAAGCTTAAATAATAAGGTCTACCACCTGCATGCACTCTTAGATACAAATTCCTCGGATATACTTTGTTGTACTGAAACCTGGCTAAAACCATCAATGGCAGATAATGAGGTTTTACCCCCAGGTTATAACATGCTAAGGTTAGACTGTACCACTGGGAAGGGAGGAGGGGTAGCTGTACTATACAAAACTACTAGATGTGACCTCTGATTCCACACAAACACCCCGTGTTGATAATGTTGATAATGTTGAAATTCCCATTACCAAGCTTCAAATTAATAAAAACAAAAGTATTAACATAATCTGTGTCTACATTCTCCCAGGTAATAACGCAAACACCCTAGAAGATATCCTCTCTTGGCTGTCTAGTAACTGCCCTCAAGAAACCGTTGTTCTAGGAGGCTTCAACATTGACTGGAATATTTGTTCCTCAGAATCTCTGACCATCCATGTAAATCTATACGGATTTACTCAGATCATATCCTCCCTTACTAGGATCAGTAAACCTAACAACAAAGATAGTATCCTAGATTGGATACTCATTAATAGCCATCCCCACATGTATAGGGACGGTACCCGACCTGAAGACATAAGTGACCATTTTCTTACCTATATAATCAGGCATAAGACTGACATCCCCCACCAACCTACTTACAAAACAATTAGAAACAACAACAACTTTAATCCCGCTAATTTCCAAAATGAACTCAAAGCATGTAACTGGGCAGTCCTAAAACATGTACCACTTGAAGAAGCTGTATTACATTTCAACACCAAATTCCTAGCCATCCTTGATACCCATGCCCCTGCACGTTCTATAAGAACTAAAGCAAAAGTTGCTCCATGGCTTTCAAAAGAAACCAGACAAATGAGCTTAGTTAGAAACAATGCTTGGACCAGTTGGCGTACTACAAAATCCCCCCCTTAGAGTAACTTAGATTTAATAACTAAGGAACAACACTAAAAAATCTACCACCCTAGATAAAAAAAACTTTTACTACCATTTACAACAGAAGCATCAAAACAATCTGCAAATGTTTTGGGCAGGCATAAATAAACTTATTTTCCCAGGGCAATGCACAACTCCTACCCCCTTGGGTACCATCCAAAAATCTTTGGAAGATGTTGCCAAATCCTTTAATAGTTTCTTCACAGAAACTATCCAGTCACTAGCTTACCAACTGTCTCCCAGTTGACCAAGTCCTAATGCCGCCGCACCTAGTTCTCAAATCCCCTTTAACTTTCAACCAGTTTCCACAGCACTTATCCATGCCCTAATCAAGAAACTAAAACCTACCACCCTTGCAGCGGACCTCCTCCCAGCTGAGTATCTACAAAAAGCTGCTGATGCCATAGCATACCTGATCTCTATCCTGATCAATAGAACTATATCAGAAGCCACTATCCCCTCCATCTGGAAGACATCCCATGTTATTTCACTCCACAAAGGGGGTAGTTCCACTGAACTGTCAAATTACAGACCTATAGCTATTTTGTCACCCCTGGCTAAAATTATGGAGAAGTGCATCCATAAACAACTCCTGAGCCATCTCATTCAGCACAATCTCCTGGCTAACTCGCAGCATGGTTTCAGACCATCCCACAGTACAACCATGGCCCTCCTCTCATTCTCCAATGTTATTAATCAAAATTGAAACAACAATCAGCTTTCTTCTGTCCTCTTTCTTGATCTCTCCAAAGCCTTCGACATGGTCAACCACCAACTACTCATACACACACTTAAAACTATTCCCCCACATGTCCAGGCTATCCAATGGTTCAAATCTTATCTGATTGGTAGACAATAGGCTGTAATATGACAGAACAAACTATATTCCCTTCTACCTATCACCCTTGGGGTCCCTCAGGGCTCTATATTAGGACCCCTATTATTTTCTATCTTTATTAATGACCTGTACACAGTCATCCCAACAGCCATTTGCATTCAATATGCAGATGACTCCACTTTGATTTGCTCTGCCACCTCCCCTTTAAGTCTGCAGACTCTATACCAAAATGTTTTTAATACTGTGAAAAATTGGCTCTTTAATCGATGTCTCCTTTTAAATCCTAACAAAATGATGCTACTGCTTTTCTCCCCCACTCATAAAGCTTCCGCTCCAACTTTTACTATAAAATCTAACAATGGCACTGTCATTGTCCCAGATACCTGTACCAAACTTTTAGGTGTAACAGTTGATAATAACCTCAAGTTTGATATGCATATTAATCAAACTATTAAAAAAGTTAATAAAAAACTTGGCTCACTATACAAGATCAAACCTTTCCTCACTCCACTAGCTAGGACAGTAATTGCCCGTACACATCTACTTTCCACCCTCCTTTATGCATCCCCTCTCTTCATGAACTTGAGTAAGTCTGACCTTAATAAACTCTCTAGCTGTTTTAATCATATTACTAGATTTGCCACTGGAGCAGCATACAGAACACACTGCTGTCTGAACCTAAAGAATCTAGGGTGGCTAGAATTGCCTATCCAACTTCAGTACAATCAGCTAATAGTAGCACATAAAATCCTCTACCAACCTGAAAACACACCCGTACTCACAAAAATTATCACCCCTTACAGCAACCTCAAGACACTTCGCTCATTCAACAAATGACTAGTCCAAACCCGCAGAAGCAACACCTCATCTGGAGACTCTCTATATGCCAACTCTGTTGGCAAAATATGGAACTCACTTCCTGCTGAGCTTACTTCAGAACTGTTGTAACCCAATTCAAAAAAAAAATCTAAAACAGTACTTTAAAAGGCAATGGCTATGTCCTTGTTCTAATCCTGACTAACTCTGGCAATATAAACATGTGCTAAAGAGTTCTTTTGTCCACCCCTACATTGCTTCTTAATTGTTACTTTATAACAAATCAGATTTATATATGACAGAATGAATTACTTTTATCCTATGTATTGTATCTGTAACACTGCTTTAACTTGTTTAATATAACAGTTTTTCTGTATGTATTTATAGAGCTTTTCTCCCTGGGCCTCCGCTGAAAATGGACAAGTATCCAGTCAGACTATCCCGGTCAACAGATGTAAAATAAATAAATAAAATAAAATAAATGTGGGTCTTGTGAGGTCAGCAGATATATGTGCAGTCACACAACTGCAGATCTATACATGTAATCAATTTCAACGAGGTCTATCCCTCCTTCGGAATGGGGAATATTTAATCTTGGTATACACTTATTTTTATAAATAATTTAGTGGGCATGAAGCATCCTTCTTGTTTTCCTATCTAATCTATCCAACACTTTTTTGGGCCGGTCAATCATTCAAAAACTGTAAGTTAGGACATTAAGAGCAAATTGGTTTATAGCTTGGATTATGTTCCTAGATGTCACTGTTTTCAGGATTAATTTAAGTCTTCTAAAGTATTCCTTACTAAGTTTTATTTGCATTTGTTCATGTTTTATTGTTGATCCTTCATTAATTCCCAAATATTGATATACTCCCTCTTGCTCAAGTTCTTTTATATCCCATGCTTGTCCCAAATTGATGTTTTCCTGGTGCTGCAATTTTCTTGCTTTAAATGTTGCTTTTGCATATTTATCAAGACTAAATGACATTCTTATATCGTCTGAAAAAGATTTGACAACTTGCAGTTGTACTTTCAGTTTCTCATCTGATGAGCTATACAGTTTTAAATCATCGACAAAGAGAAGAGAAGTCTTTACACTTTGTTGTTTTCTAGGAGCCAAATTATAGCCATGGCCTAAGCTGTTAAGTAGACAGCTTAATGGGTTAAGGGCAAGGCAGAATAGCAGCAATGACAGAGAGTCACCCTGGAATATCCCCCTTTGAAATTTTATCCCTGGGATAATAATTTGTCCTTTATCATGGCTTAATTGCAAAGTGGTCTCCCACTGCTTCATGGTCACTGTAATGCAATCGACCAGTGTAGGGTGCTTCTTATATATTTTTAAGCACTCTTTTATCCATGAATGTGGGACACTATCAAATGCTTTTTTGTAGTCGGTCCATGCCATACTTAGATTCTTGCCCTTTTTGCAGTTCTCCACTATGACTTTATTTAACAACAAATGATCCTTTGTTCCATATGACTTTCTTTTATTGTCCTTTTGTTCTACTGCCATAATTGAGTTTTCTTCTAAATGACTATAAACTCGGTCGGAATCAATTCCCATCTATAGTTTATACATCGTTAGCAGGCAAGTTATTGGTTTATAATTTTATGGTAGCTTGCTGTTTCAGTCGTAAGTAGGAGCATTGTTTTTCCTGTTGTTAGCCAGGTTGGTGTCTGTTTGGGTTGCACATATAACTTGAGAGCACACTTAACTAATTAATTCATTTAAGTTAATTGATTGTGATTAATCAACTGAATTGTATGTAAAAAGTGGGGGGGGGGTGTAAAGCTTTGTATCTGATGAAGTTCCATTTGTATTGAGTGTGAATAAAGGGAACAAAAGCGCTTATAACCTTACCCTGCCTGGTGTCTGGTTCTTTTCAAGGAGAAGGTATCCTGTGACATTTTTGTTGGACATATAAATAGTTCTTACTCATGGCTAAATCTTTATACAAAGTATGTTAATACATTTAACAAAAAGTTAGGTACTGTATTTGGGCCTGGGGTTTTTCAGTTAGAGGATTTTCTTAACTTTGTTTCAATCTCTCTGGTTGTTACTTCATCCCATTTCATATCCTGTACCTTTAAACTTCTTATTCTTTCTTTTACTTCTTTTATCCATTTAGCATATTTGTTACGTTCCACAGGATCTTCATAGATACTTCTCCAAAATGTATCTATTTCTTCTTATCTTGGCAGTCTTTCAATTCCTTTTATCTTGTTTCCCAGTCCTCTATAAAACTTTTTTGGGTCATCAATAAATTGCTTATTTTGTACTTTTCCTTTATATTTATCTGTATATCCTCTAGGTTTTTCCACCTGTGCTGAGGTTTTTACTTTGTTATTTGCTATAGTGCATGATAGATCCTGGTCTGTACTGATACTGTGCATTGCTTTTATCACATCTATCTTTCTAAGTATTTTCATTGATCTGTTCTCTCTTCTATACTCTTCTAACAGTGACAATTCTTGTCTTAATTGCTTTATAAATTTCTCTATTCGATACTTCCATGATGGTATTTGATTTCTCTCCTTCCTTTCCCTCACTAACCTGTGTTCTTGTGGTAGAACTTTATCAGTTATTAATTTAGCTGCACAGTAGTGTATCCTGTTTACTTCTATTGTATCTCATGGATCTCTATGGACATTCATAATTACTGTGTTCATTTGTTTTATCAAACTTCTGACTTTTTGGGTTTTATTGACCTTCTGCAGTCTATTTCTTTCATCGATCTTAATATGTTTATGTCTGTTAAATCAAGCAACTGTTCTCTTAGCTCATTTTATTCTAAACTGAGGGCACATTTTTTTCCCATTTCCTGCGAGCATTCTATAGAAAGTTCTATAACATCTTCCTGTGGCAAATTGTCTTCAATTTCATCTTGTGCTATCCGTTGCTCTGTCATATGGGAACTCACGGGCCTATCACTCCTCAGCATTTTCATTAGAGTCTCCACAGTTTCCTGTTCCTTCCCTTGCTGTCTAGCTACAAGTGAATGTTTATACTGATTTCCTGTGGTAGGCTCCAAAATATCTTCATATGGCACCTGACCAATTGCTTTCTGTTCCACTGGTTTCCCCTTAATTTGGATAGCCATTGCTCTATCCTGTTGTGGTGCTTTCTGAATTAGATTTTCTACACTGAATCTTTCACTTCACAGGTACTCCATAACCTCATTTTCTATTTATTTAACTTCTACATAACTAATCTTCTTTTCTGCTTTTCCTCTTTGTCTTCTTATTTTTTATATTGTAAAGTTTTCCATGTCCGGATTCCTTTGCCTGTATTTCTCTTCAAATATATTTGGCACTACTCTGTTTGTATTGGTTAGTTTTGCTTTCTCCTTTGCATAAATATTACACCATATTAAATCTCTTTTTCTTTCCCATGTCCATATTTCTTCTTCAGATGTCTCCTGATCTTCCTGCTTCTCCTTACTTTGGGAACTCACTCCATCATGCTGTGATGTAACCTGTATTAGACGTTCTACACCAAATCTTTCACTTTGCAGGCACTCCATAACTTCAACTTCTATTTTTTTTAACTTCTACTTTAGTAATCTTCTTTTCTACATTTCCACTTTGTGATATTATTTTTTTATTGTGAAATTTTCCATATCTGGATGCCTTTGCCTGTATTTCTCTTTGAATATCTTTGGGGCTGCCTTCTTTATATTGATTAATTTGGCTTTCTCCTTTGCATAAATATTGCACCATATCAAATCTCTCCTTCTTTCCCATGTCCATATTTCTTTTTTATACTTTTCAAAAATCTCTAGGTTTTGTTGTTTATATTTTCACACTTCCTCAGATGCTTCTTTTTCCAAACAGATCAAAGCTTCTTGATCTATATACTGTTTTTCACAAATCTGTTATATTAATGAATACAATTTTTTTATTTGAAGCTTCTGACAGTTTTTCTTGTGGAAGTATTTTTCTTTCCTCTTATTTCTCTCTTAATCATTTTGTATATATTGTGTCTGGAAATTCTGGGCTTTTTGCATAATAGTAACAATACATACTTTCTTTCTTATCATCAATAGTCCACTTTATCATCTTTGTGGCTCTTCTTTGGCCTATCAGTTTTTGTGTTTTTTTGTGGACTACTCCTTCCTTCTACAATAGGGGGGCCATCCTCCCCCTGGGTTTGGCCTGGTCCCATTGTAGGAATGTTTCCATATTTTGAGGATTCTACACTGTCATCTTTTCCAGTCCTGGCACCAGTATGCCTATCTGGATTGTGCACTTTTTATTGCTGGTCTTGTGCACCCAGCTACCTTTTTAATTTTAACCTACTTTGGTCCATCATATATGATGTATAAATGCAGTCTATATATCAGTGTCATCTTGATGAGATTTGATGAAAAATAGGGTCCACCTTGTGAAGGTACTCATCAGGACTTGAGGATGAATTACGTTTTAGCAATAATAGTTTCCTTTACTTGCTGACTTATCATCTCTCCATTTGGACCCCTCCATTTGGACTATCTGTATGGTTGTTGTTGTTGCCTTTAAGGGCCTACATCAAAACTCTTACTCTCTCTTTATTTCTTGTTCTCCTCCTCAAGTTCATCATAATCCCTTTCCACTTTGATTTGTCATCTGCTTGTGTTATGTATATGAAGCTAAACTCCATAGCAGTAAAATATCCATTCAAATCAAGTTCATAAGTTCATACATCCTTAGGCACTTACTAGGCTATTGATCCACGATGATCTTTGAAGCCATGATGTTTTAAGTACTATGTTTTAAGTATAATCAACCCAGAGAAAAGCAGAACAGTTACATGTTGCCCTTAGTCATGTGGGACAAGGGTGCTAAACCAGCAATGAATTTGTAATAAACCCATTCATTTGTTCAGACTACATTTGACTAGTGTAAGAGAAGTATTTTATTAAATATCTGTGGCCTTGTCTTTTCTGATGAGACTCCAGGCCTGCAAAAACTACAAGCACTGTTGGTGACTTCCTGCTGGATGATGAAAGTAAATCTCTTTCTGTCTATGAGTTGCTTAAACTGATAGAGCTGTTTTCTGTTTTACCTTATCCATTTTGTTTTTTGTTTTGAGAAATCTTCTTGATCTGATGTTTATGTTCTATGTGGCAGATAGACACATTTCTTGGGCTGCACATTTCGTATTTTTTTCATTGGTTAATTTATTTCTTGAGTGATACTTAAATACACAGAGAATACTTTTAGCCTTGTTTTTTTTCTGATAAGATTCAAGGCCTGCAAAAATCTATAGGCAGCCAGTAAATGGGTCATCTCTCAGTCCCCTGCTTGTAAACGTTTCATCTCCCAAGCTCTTGGCTACACTTTTCAAGGGTAACAGAACTTTTCAGAGATTTGTGATGCATGGGTAGGCTTAAATATCTCAATGGGCCTGATAAGTCCTGATTTAAGCTGTTTAAGAGGTTGTTAGCCTAGTAAGAACCTATGAACCTACAGGCACTGTTGTTGACTGTCTGCTCAGTGAGGAAAATAAATTTCCTTTTTTCTGTGAGCTGCTTAAATTGATAGAGGTGATTTCTATTTTATCTGTTCCATTTTGTTTTCTGTTTTGAGAAATGTGCTTGGCCTGGTGTTTTTGTTCTATGTGGCAGATAGACACTTAAATTACCTGGGCTGCACATTTCACATGTTTTTTTTTTCACTGATTAATTTGTTTATTGAGTGATGCTTAAATGCACAGAGAATATTTGTGGCCTCGTCTTTTTGGATTAAATTCAAGGCCTACAAAATCTGGTGTAGGCCTCAGAAACTTCGTATGCACACAAACAAGATAGTTCCCATTTCAGCACATAAAGACACCTCTCATCATGTTTCAACTATCAAGCTCATAAGGTGAAACACTCCACAACCCAATATTCTGGTCACAGGAGACTCCATTGTGAGACACACTGATGTCCCTCTTACCAGGCTGGATAAGTAGAAAAGTACACTTAGTTGCCTGTCAGGGCAAGGATCTGTCAAATCACACAAACACTCAGCTCACTTACCCCTAAGTAGAAGTATAACTCAGTCATAGTCCATATGAACATGAATGTCCTGAGATTTACCTTCTTGGACTATATAAAGAGAGACATGATTGAGCTCTCAGAGTCTGTGTCACATGCAGGTATGAGTCTAACAGTGAGCAGTATTACACCGTCTCCAAGAATGATGCCATAATACCAACAGAAAATAATCAACTGTAACAGTTAGCTTAGCTACTGCTGTCATTCCAGAAGGGTCCAATAGTTGTCAGCCTGGGAGGACATGGCTGACAGGCCACACTAATTTGCCAGGGATTGTCTTCACCTATCACCTCTAAGCTTTCAGATATTGGCCAAAACATTATCCACCTCTATAATGCCTTTTTAGCACACTGCCAAATGGACAGACCTTCCAATAAGCAAAAGCTACTCAGAACAAGCTAAAGGCTTTACTCCTCAGAACTAGGAGTCACAACAAGAAATTTTATTAACAGGTTGTAAAACTAAAGAAAGAAAATGCTTTTGAGAAGTAAGAGGGAATGCACACAACAGAGCAAAAAGTCCCTCACTAGTCTAAACAATTGAATCAGGGAACTAGTCAAGTTCCTGAAAGCAGACTTTGAAGTAAAAATAGCCTGCAAAGCTAAGGATGACAAATTCAGCTCAGTTTTCACCTCTCCATCACTCCAGTATTCACCTAGGAAATACCTTCACCCCTCCACCACCAATTATCACCAAATAACAGGCTGCCACAGCATTCTCTAAAGCTAAAAACATGGCTTCAATGGGGCATGATGATATACCAGGTTACCTCTTAAACAGCTTAAATCAGGACTTATCAGGCCCATTAGGATATCTGTTTAGCCACAGCATCTGGACTGTTTTACCCAATAGAGAGGAGGACAACAACAGTCATCCCTCTGCATAAAGGGGACCATCTACTGACTTGGGAAATTACAGACCCATACGTTTGCCTAGTCGTATATGTAAGGCCATGGAAAAAATAATCTTGCACCTGATAAATAATGACATATGTATCAGTTTTGACAATACATTAGCTATTCTGTTAGCTAGTATAGTCATAAATGCTTTATAATCATGGCTCAGAATTTAAAAGGTCTTTGTCATCTTTGAGTATTGCATCTACACAGCTTTCTTCCAAGATGCTTGTAATGTCCCTCATTTTAAAGCATTGTTAAACAAATCTTCAAGAGTTATAACTTTTTCCCTCCTAGCTTCCAAATGTACACATGAAAACTAACTGTTTTTGAAGACTTCCCAGTTGATTTGATTATACATCATCATTTTATCTCTTCCCCTCTCATTGTAGCTATTAATTCTTGTGCTTTGTCTTCCTTTAACCTTGTTAGATTTAATGTTTCCAAAAATATTTCCATGTGTTTCTTTTACTGGTTCTGCCATTCTTCTCCTCAATATACATTTTCACAGAATTTGCAAAATATCTCTTTTACCTCTTTAGGGTCCCTGGTTATTTTTCTAGTCAATAGGCTCCCCATGTTTGGCAACACCCATTTCTATTTTCTGTTGCCTAAGTTGTTGTGCAAATGTTTATTATGCTGTGGGGTTGTTATCACAAACACTTGCTTACCAGCCACCTTTCTAAACTCATATGTGTTGTCCAAATACTCCCTTAGTCTGTCTCTCTCTTTGGCATTTGACAATTTCTCCACTTCTTTTTCTGTAAGATTCCCTTTCATCTGCAATACTATATCCTTTGATAATTGCTCTAAAAAATTCATGTTACTTCTTTCCTATATGTCTTTCTCTCTCATTTCTACCATATTTTAATTTCCATTTTTATTTTATCCCTTTCATCAGAGCTATCCCTTTTGAAAAAAATGTACTTTCCCTATCAACTTAGTTTTCTTTCTGTCTTATGAATTCTGTCATTATATCTCACTATTCCTGTGAGTATAGATAGATGAGAATGCTTAACCTTACATAATCTTCAAGGTGTATGCCGGTGATTGACTCATATTTTCCAGGAAGATGTATATCTCCCTTCTCAATCTATTTTTCTGATTATTTACATTATAGATTTGTGATTTTTCTTGAAGCAGCTAGTTGGTTTTACTTCTAATTTTCTTGAGATGTCTTCTCTGATGCATCTTGTTTCTGATTATATAATGTTTGTTGCTTACATTCCACAGTTTTCTTCAGATTGTAATGTTATCTGCCATTTCTGAAAACATTTGCACAGTTCTGCCTACTTTCTCCTTCATATTTTTAAGGCAGTCTCATCACCCCATGAAAACCTTGCTTTTTGGAGCACATAGGAGAAAAGAGCTTAATTAGAATGGTCCCTGCAAAATGGATCAACCTAAACAAAGAGCTCATATGTCACAATCTCAGTTAAATCAGTATACAGAGAAGTTAAAGCATCTTCTTACAGATAACAGTTGATGTTTCAGAGATGTAGGCTAACTTTACAGTTTTACAGACCATTCCATCCTTACTTAAACTTTTCTTCTGCATAAATAACTGTGGATAGCACCTGCACTACCTTACTTTCATCTTTATTTAAACTTCTCTCCACTCCGTTATGCTTCGTCTCATGCTCCCCTTATTATACTGGCACTCACTGCTCTTTTAGATAATTCAAAACTTCACTCCATCCCACATTGCCTTCCCACTTTCTCCATAACATACCATCTCATCATCGTTGTAATTGTTCCACTTGAATATTCCATATATTAATTTACCACTTAATACAACTTTCCTTTGTCACTGATCTCTTCACACTTGTTAAAATTAGACATTAAGAACTATCAAATATAGCACATCCCATAACAATAAACTGTAAAATGAATCTTCTGTAATTATGTCTATGTATTGCAATTTGTGTTATTTCTGTAACTATATGACTTTATGCATTGTATTTTTGTTACATTGTTCAACTTGCACTGTATGTTCTTTTGCTTTGTTTTACATCACCGTTGACATTAGTTGCAATTTACTAATGGCTCAGGTCATGGCTGAAACAACACTTTGCATAAGTGTACACAGTCAGTTAACAAACTGAAAATAAAATAAATACAGTGTGCTTTCAATTGCTGTTTTCATTTTTTATCACATATGGACTGAAACAGAGTCAGGAGCTGCACCTCACTCTTTTCTGGCCTTGCCTCTTTCATCGCCAATATCATGTAGTCATTCTTCTTGAAGATCAGCCAGTCCTCCTCTTCCACCCCCTTTTTTACATTTAACTTCATTCATTAATTAATCACTAGTCTCAAACACAATTTACTATATGCATATCTAACAATGCAACTTTATTTTCTATGTACATGTAACAATGCATGTTGTTTGATTATATGTCTTGTTCACATCTTACAAATGAATTAATTTTATATTTCCTTCTCACTAACTCTTAAATAGATTTACAATCTACATCATTTTTATAATATATCCGTTAAAGCTAATTTATATAACTTTTCTTCTAGCTACCATTTAATTCACTATGTATCTGTTCTGTAAAATTTTAGCTAAATATCTTGCATTTGAATGTAAAAATGAGACTGGACACAGGTTATTCATATTTTGTTTTCTTCATTTCTCCCCCAGAAATTCAATTACACCACCACAGTGACTTGTACAGTGAGTGAGAGCTTTTCCATACCATTCACTGAAAACTAATAACATAATGCATAATTGTTTTTGTTTCTGACTGGTATAGTTCTGCAGACCCATACTATCTATTCTGGGTACAATGTGTAAATTCAGTTTTCATAACATTATTTGTAATTCTTTCACGTCTGTATCTTTTTCTAAATCCCTACCATATTACATTAACCTAACTGCTATTGCTGTTATTTTCACTGTGTATATAACATAAAACTTATTTTCAGCTTCTTTATTGCTTTTTCATTGTCCCAGTAGGTTTAGCTCTGCTCCGGCTTCTCTAGCAGTAGTCATATATTGTTCATCATGCTTGTCTTCTTTAGCAAAAACAAACAAACAAACAAACAAACAAACAAATAAACAAACAAACAAATAAATAAATAAAAATAAATAAATATAAATATATTTCTTCTTTCTTTCTTTTACTATTAAGCATTTGCTGCTTCTGACGGCACATAATGTTCTTATTTTTAAACACTTTTATTAGATTATCACTTAAGACATATCCACGCATTCTTTAAAAGAAAACAAACCATAATAACACTTTTATTTACATATAGAATACATTACATACATAATTTTCTTCTTTATAACAACTCTTATTTAGTCTTAACATTACAAAAAATGCTCAGTTCATGCCTTCCCTTAAACTCACTCCTCCAAATGTACTTTATTTTGCATGTATTATTCCCCCAAATTGCATTTATTTATATGCAATTTGTTCCATTCCTCCTCTAAAGATCCAATTTCTAGTTATTTTATCTCCTTTACAATACTCACCACTTCACATACAGTTGGTTTAGATCATATACAGTTGGTTTAGATTTTGATTTCCATTTTCTAGTAATTGCTTTTTTGACAGTCAATAGAATTAAACATATTAACACCTTGCTATGTCTAGGCATTTAAGATCCTTTGTCCCAGCTCAAAAGAATAATTTCTTTAGTTACAGCTATTTGCTCTCCCGATATTTCTGACAGAGTATTCTGAAGAGAATTTCTAAAGTCTGACATCTCATTACACTCCCCATGTAACATGTGCCAAGTTATCACTTTCTTCTCTATCGTACTTCTAACATTTGCTTTCTGTCTGAGGAATAATTCTTTGAACTTTGCTTGAGGTATAAAAATACCTATGCAAACACTTCTAAGCAAAGATTCTAAACCTTCTGGACTTTGTTGCATAGTTTGTAGCTATAAATATGTGCTCCCTTGTATCCCTTATAAATTGCTTTTCCAATCTCTCTTCCCAGTCTTGTCTAACCTCCTCTGATTAATTCTTACATTTATGCAATATTTTATATGCCTTACTAATTATCTCTTTTTTAACAACAGCTTCCATTCTAGAGTCATCTAAAAGCTCTACCAGAGCAGGTCTTTCACATAGGACTCTTGTCTCCCTTTCTCTTTGCCTGCACCCTGATATTATTCCCTGGCAGGGAAGGTAGTCTCTAACTTAACCTGTAGTCTAAACTTCTTCTTCTTGGCTTCATGCAATTCTATTAAATTTCCCCCTCTATTTATTTGCTCCCAGTGCCTTAGTTTCTTTGCCAGTTTTATCTATTAAATTCCAGCCCCCTCTTGCCTATTTCCTGTACCCCTATTTGCAGTCATTCATTTTGACAAAATATTCTTTCTCCATTCATGTGTTGCCTTAGTTCTTCGAATACTTTCTGAAACTTTATAAATATAATGTTTTGTATGTTTGGTTTTATTCTCCTCAAGGGATCTGCATTCAAAATTCCATTCTTTTCTTATTTCTTGAACCCTCCCCTTCATTATCATCCCTTTCCATTTTGACCTTTAACCTTCTGCTTGAGTTATGTATATGAAGCTTAAATGTTTAGCTCTAAACCATCCCTTCAAATCATATAATCGTAAACCACCATGTTCTATTGGGAGAATCAACTTATCCCACTCAACTCTTGCCTTCTCCCCATTAAAATTCCTTCACCTCTTTATTAATTATTGTCTGCAAATCCTCCTTTGGTTGATAAAAGTATGCCTGACTTGTATATAAAACCAAAGGGACTAAACATTTTCACTACTTGTATCTTACTATCCATATCTATAAACAAGAACTTTCAGTTACTCAGTTTTTGTATTATCTTTTGTTTAGTCTCTTCCCACACATCCTTAGCTGCCATAAAAGAAGCCTATTTAATCCATACTCCTAAATATTTTATCTTATCATGCCCTCATAGAAATGGGTATTGCTGAACCAATCTTTGTGTGGGTACATAAGTTTCGGCAATAGACTTTGTTTTGTCTTCATTAATTTTATATCTCAAAAAGACTTGAAACTGTCTCAAGATGTTCTGCAACACTGTAATGTCCTTTTCTGGATTTATCAAATACAAAATAATATCATTTGAAAATAAAGCCACTTTTTTGATTACATACCACTTATATCCTTAAATTTCTGAGTCACTTAATTTCTTTACCATGGCTCTAAATATAAAGCAAATGACAAAAGGGAAAGAGGACACCCTTGCCTTGTTCCTCTCTTCAAGTACAACTTATTGGAGAGGAATCCTCCCACCTTAATTCTTTCCTCCGATCCTTCATATATTCACCTAATTAACCTTACTATTGTATCTGGGAATGCAAATGAAAATGATTCTATTGCCTTTCTCATAAAATCCCACCTTACTCTGTTGAATGTCTTTTGTGCATCAAGACCCACAAACAACAAAGGTACCTTCTTTCATTCTGTTTCCCTTGGTATCACCATTGTTCTATTAATGTTGTCAAATGTTAGCCTTCCATCCACAAAAACATTTTGATCCATATCCATCAGTTTTGGCAGCACCTTTGTCATTCTTTTGGCTAGTATAGGTATAAACACTTTATAATCATGGTTGAAAAATGAAATTGGTCTATGTGAAGCTGAGTCTCCTGGATCTTTACCATATTTGGTTAATACAGTAACTACAGCTTTCTCCAAAGATGCTGGTACTTTCTGTCCTTTTAAAACACTACTAAACATTTCCAGATCTTTATCACTTTCTTCCCTTCTAACTTCTAAACTTCCATAGGAGTACCACCTGTTCCCAGAGACTTTCCTGCAGATTGATTGTTCAGCACTGTTTTTATCTCATCTCCATTTGTACATTTTCTACTATCTTAACTATTAGTTTTTCAGCTTCATCTTCTGTTTACTTGATCAAGTCTTCCATAAATATTTCCATATGTGCTCTTTCTTGGTTTGTACATTCCTCTGCATTATATACATTTTCATAACGTTTCTGAAATATCTCTAATACCTCTTTAGGATCTTTGGTTATTTTTCTTGTCATAGGCTCCCTAACTTTGGCAACAACCCTTTCTACTTTTTTGCCCAAGTTGTGTAAAAGTTTTTGTGCTCT
Organism: Protopterus annectens; assembly: GCF_019279795.1. NCBI lineage: Eukaryota > Metazoa > Chordata > Ceratodontiformes > Protopteridae > Protopterus > Protopterus annectens. Next base: position 698,409,828 of record NC_056745.1, read on the forward strand.
GGAGTTGTTATAAAAAAATAATTGCTTAATTGTAGTCTCTCTAATCTCATGCATATTATCCAAATGATCACTTATCTTCTCTTTAGCACTCTGCATTTACTCCTCTTCTTGTTATGAGACATTCCCCTTGTTCTGTAATACTTTAATCTTTGTTGCCCCCATGGAAGCTTCTACTCTCCCCTGCCTGTGTGCTCTCTGGCTTTAGAAGCTTCTCCCGACGGGTTAAACACTCTGTGGTCATCCCCTGCCCAACAGACTCGCCCAACAAAATACCTTATGAAAGAGTGTAAATCAGCTTCAGTTACCTGCCTGAAGCAGCTCCAAACCCAAACTAAAGAGCACAGCTTTCTAAACTGTAGGTGTTCCTTCTATTGCAATTTATCTACACTCTGAATCTGTTTTTAAAACTATTTGCTTTTAAAAAAGTAAACTGCTCCTTATTTAAAGTACTACTACAGGACAGATGAGCATACAGGCAGGTTAGTTTTTTTCTGGCTGTAGTAACTTACTATGGCCACTAGGTGGCAACACACTGCCAGCAGTCTACCACTGCACTACAAGGAAGCATATATACCGAACTTATCCCAATGTGGCTGTTTTTTCCTGCTATCCCTGATTAGAGCTCACTGATTGTCTCTGTAATCTCGTGGTGGCTGAGCTCGGCTCACTCCGCTCCCCTACCCTGCCCCAATTCCCACCTGCCCCCACTACTTCTACATTTATTCTAACCCCCAATCACCTGACCACTCCCTAGAGCCACTCACCTGCAACCACCCTAACCACACTCCTAATTTACCACTTGCATCCAAATACCACAAACCCAAACTATGCAAGCCTTACTTTCATCTCTCCTAATAACCCTCACAACTCTAACCTACGTTACATCCTTACACACAAACGCAACACTACCATGCACCACCTACTATACAACACATACCTTCACACCTATTACACACATAAGCTTTCCTATAGCCCCCTCTTTATTTAGTGACAGCACAATACTATTTTTATGCAACAAGTATGTTTCACTATTCTACACTGAAAAACATCAAGTAAACTCCACATAGATATTCTACAAAGCACCAAGCTTCAACTTTCATTAAAGAAATACCTCCTTACCTCGGGGGATATTCATCCAAATCCAGGGCCAAGCAACATTATACCCCCAAATCTACTCATCATCAATCTTAACTTTCGCAGTGTATCAAACAAACTTCCTCACTTACACACATTCATAACTCACTACTCCCCTGACATCCTTACCATAACAGAGACCTGGCTAAAACCCAGCACAGAGAATGAAGAAATTCTCCCTCCAGGATATAATATCCTATGGCTAGATAGAACAGGAAAGAAGGGTAGGAGCGTTGCAATTGTCTATAAAAATACAATTTCTCTCCAACCTCTACTAACTCCTCTACCTAAATTTAATACTGCTGAGATCGTAGGCTCTGTCCTACTGTTAAATAAGAAAAAGAGCATCAATATTCTCTGTGTATATATCTCTCCAGATAATAACACTCCATCTCTGTGCATATATCTCTCCAGGTAATAATGCTCCAATAATTGAGGAGATTCTACAATGGTCAAAAGATAATCTCCCACAAGAAACTATTTTATTAGGTGACCTAAACACTGACTGGCTAGTCTATAACTCTAAAAACCCCACTAACCACATCAACCTGTATGGATTTTCTCAACTCATTCAAGAACCAACTAGAGTAGACAAAAAATCCCATAAAGAATCTACACTAGATTGGACATTAGTAAATTACCCTGAACATAATTACCAAGCAGGTAGTCTTCTTGACGGACTCAGTGACCATCTCCCTACTTTCCTGCTACAAAAATGTACTAACTTACCCAAACCTACAGTCTATAGACAAGTCAGAAACAATCACAATGTTAACCATCTAGAACTCAACACTATATTAAAAAAATGTAACTGGGAACCACTACACAGCCTTGACCTAGACCAAGCAGTGGACTATTTTAATAGTACTCTTATTAACATCCTTGATTCAGTTGCCCCAGTAAGAAAAATTAGAGCTAAGCAACACTATGCTCCTTGGCTTACTAAATCCACTAGAGCCCTATTAAAAACCAGAGACAAGGCATGGAAAACTTTGAAGAAAGATAACACTAGTCTATCCAAACAAAACTATCAACACCTTAGGAATCAGGTCAAAAAACAAAGCTTGATAAAAAGAACTACTTTCTACATATACAAAATAAATACTCAAATAATCCCCAAAAGTTCTGGGATGCAATAAATTCCCTACTAAAACCTGGTAAAACCTCCACACCAGCTCCCACCTCTACAAAAACAGATAGTGATATAGCCTCCCAATTTAATCACCACTTTATTGAATCCTTTAAATCACTATCAACTCAACTTTCCAAAATTTGCTACTCATCCATACCAACAACCCCTAACAACTCACCTCCCTTTACATTTTCTACAGTCCCAACCTCAACAATAAAAAATACCTCTTAAAACAAACCCACTACTCTTGCAGCAGATGGTATACCTGCTCATTTCCTAAAAATGGCTGCCGACTCTCTGTCCTACCCAGTCTCAATCTTAATCAACAGCTCCATACAGGAATCCCACATCCCTCAACTATAGAAAATCTCTTACATTATTTCCCTTCATAAGGGTGGGAATTCCTATGATTTCTCTAACTATCGCCCCATAGCTATTCTGTCTCCTTTATCAAAGATACGTGAGAAATGCATACTCTCTCAGGTCATGCATTTCCTAGATTCTAACAATCCCTTCTCCTCTACACAACATGGTTTCTGCCCACACCACAGCACAACTTCAGCCCTTCTCTCTTTCACAAACCTGGTTAACCAACATAGAAATAACAACAGATTTGTATCTGCTATATTCCTGGACCTCTCCAAAGCATTTGACATGGTTTCCCACTCCATTCTAATAGATACTCTTACCTCTCTATCCTTTGCCCCTAACACTTTTGCATGGTTTAAAAAGTATCTATCAGACCGACAACAAGCTTTCCAGTGGCAAGGAGTTATATCATCTTTACTCCTAACTACCATTGGTGTACCTCAAGGTTCCATACTCAGTCCACTCCTCTTTTCTATCTTTACCAATAATCTGGGTACCTCTACCCTACAGACTTCACTCATACAGTATTCAGATGATTCCACCCTGATCTGCTCCACTGCAAATCTCACCACCCTACAGCATCTCGCCCAGGAATCTTTTACCGCAGTAGAAAGGTGGATCACAGATATTCAACTTATCTTAAATCCCAACAAAATGAAACTACTTCTATTTACCCCAAACAAATAAAAAAACACTCCACTCTCCTTCTCTATCTCCTCCAATAATGGAACTGTCATTTCACCCTCTTTCCACACCAAGCTGCTTGGTGTCGAAATAGATAACATCCATATCTCTCAAACTATTAAAAAGGTACACCAAAAAAATGGGGTCCCTATACAGACAAAATGACTTTCTATCAGATCAAGCTCAGGTCACCCTAGCTCAAACCCACCTTCTTTCCACACTCATGTATGCAGCACCTATTCTCACATATGTAACAAAATCTGACCTGGAGAACAAAATCACCAAGTTTGCAAAAAATTCCCTCTTTAGAACACACCATTGTATACCTCTCAGGCAACTTCAGTGGCTTGAGCTTCCACAGTTATTAACCTACCACCAACTAGTCATAGCTTATAACAACTTAAAATATCCTGAAAATACTCCAGCCCTTAGGGAACTACTGACTAACTACATTCCAAATCGACCACTCTGCTCTTCCAACAAATCACTCCTCTCTATCTCCACAGCCAACAACACAGCAAGTAAAGCTCTATTTTCTCACAGTATAGCAAAAAGTTGGAATAATCTCCCTCCCTCTGTGACTTCTGCACCTTATACCTAACAATTCAAAAACTCCCTTAAGGCTCATCTTATTAGCTCTTGGCTATGTCCATGTGTTACTTAACCTTAGTGTATGCTACCACCATCTTTCTCTCTCCTCTCCAATTATCAGACCCTCTGTAGAAATGGAAGTAACAAATGGTATCCCTTGACATTTGGAAATGTTGTGATTTCTGTCTGTATAGTTTGTTGACTAACTTAATGTTCACTTGCATATATTGCTGATATGATCTTTCTTTGCATACTGTTCTATTATGCACAAAATACTGCTCAATAACAAAGTATTTACTTTACATTATATATTACTATCATTGTCTGTTGTATTAATTAAGTGGAGCTTTTCTCCCCGGGCCTCCGCTGTAAGCGGACCTCATCTAATCGGACCATCCCAATTAACAAATGTAAAATAAATAAAAATAAAATAAATAAAATAATTTGTATTACTTCTTAACCATATCTCTTTCTCTTTTATTTCTACCCTATTTTTCAACTCCACTTTCATTTGGGCCCACCCACTAGCTATCCTTTCAGAAGAAATTTTTATCTTCCCTATTAAATCTCAAATAATTTTCAATGAACATTCCTTAAATTCCTCTCATAGGTTCATAGTTTCATAGGTACATAAGTTGTATGCTTTTTTTCTTTTAGTTTATAGTTGGCCCCGATACATCTCCATTATTACAAATTAAATAGCAGTCCTCACCTGTAAGTAATGTTCCCTGCTGGAAGCTGATTATTTCTCACCAAATTTTCTCAGGCTCCATATTAACAGTTTTTTGGTGGAATATAAACACATCCCCATATAATCCTCCCTTACCAATAGCCCATTACTACAACAAGTCTACCATTATTGTCTTTTTCCTCTTCTATTACTATTGCAGCTTCTCTGAAAGTCAATATTATTACCATTTCCCTTTTTATTTGTCCCTGATATTCTGCACAATATCTGTCCCTGAAATTCTTTCTTTGTCAGATTCACATGTTCATTTCTTTCCAAATGTGCTGTTATTACAAATTGGAACTCTTTCCTTTTTGTCTATACTTCTAAGGTCATTTACATTCCAAGATAGTATAGATAACTTTTTAAATATAACAGCTAGCCTATTGTTCCCGGTTATTATACTTGACAGTTTTTTTAATGTGCATTTCCAATTTTTGTCTTACATACACACTCTGTTTGGCAGGCTGATCTTTAATTTAGATATTTCTTCTCATTTCCAACTTGAACCTATGTCATATTTTTCAAGACTTTTTTTGCTTTACTGAAAACTCATTAAAAATAAATACATTTTAAGAACACAACATCCTCTATTAACTTTAACAAATATTCAAAGCTAAGTACTTTTTTAACAAATGAAGTTCAACCCTTCAGATAGGAACAATTGCCCACAATCAACAGGTACACCCACAGGTATTACCTAATCTAAAATTAAGGTTATCCATGCTAATGTGCATATTACAGCATGTGTTTCCACTTACATTGATTGCTGTCTTTTTTCATGTCTATTTCCCTGCCAGATGTTAAAAACAGTTTATATGCTCAGAAAGCATGAACTAAGAAAAAGTATACTAATGACCTTTAAATAAAACTAAACTGTTTATTTACTGTGCTACTAAATGTATTAAAGCATTAAGCCTGCTGTGGAGGCTAGTATTCATTTCCCATAATTTAATGTTTAATTTTTACTGAACTGCTTGCCATTGTACCTTTAAAATTTGCATTTCACACAGACTAGAGTGTTCAGAACTCTCAAGATTAATTGCTTGTACTTGCAGGCAGCTTGACTCTGTGTAAAAGTAGTCAGCAATGAGAAAAAAAAGAACAACATACAGCTCTGCAGATGCATGAAGGAATCTTTGTAAATTTCAGTCAGAACATTATGTACAAAATTCTCCTGGTCAGCTGCCTTCAGCTGCAAAATTCATGTCTCAAACTGAGAGAATTTGCTAAAGGAAAATACAAGTTAATATTTTGTAGATGCAAGAAATCTAAAATATTTTCATGCCTTTCATCATTTTACTGTATTTTTCAAGGATATGTGCTTACAAAAAAAATGATTATAGCTTAAGCCAAGGACATTAATCTATATATCCACCCTTGTAAAAGTGGAAATTATTATCTCAGTTCTACACATAATATATTCAGTGGACTTTTACAGACCCCAACCCCAGCAGCCTAAAATCTCAGGGTTATATTAGCTTAAACCTGCTTCTGTCCAGCCTTTCTTATATTTCTTACAACTAAGGAAAAACAAGTGTTTAGTTTAATATATTTAACATATGTACCAGTCACTGAAAAGACATCCACCACACATTTAAAATACACAAGACTAGACTGTATATAAAATTGCTTTACATTATAGATATGCAGCTTATATATTAGGAAATTACTATACAACTACTAATAAGAACAAATTTGTTTTATTTACAGTTACTTCTCTTTTTTTCCCTTAGGTACCAGTCTAAACATTAATGACACAAAGTAGGGTATATGCTTTGCAGTCCACCCACAAGTTTAACAAAGTCAAAAAATTCAAATCCTTCTCAGGCACATTTTCTTGCAAAGCCATATATTCACAAATGTGACTCAGGCTTTATATTCTCAATTTCAGTGATCATCTCTATATTACAATGCTAGACTTTGGTTCAAGTCCAAGGTATTCCTGATTCCTCTAGTCAACTCTTTTCTGTCTCTCAACTATTTTCCTTTGAAACAATGGAAAAGGTTTCACTGGCAAATTCTCTCTGTGATCTTCATTGTCAGAAGAATGAAAAGCATAGTCCAACTTTGCTTGCTGGATCACTTTTTGTTGGATAAACGTTTTATTTCTTCCTTAGCATGTTCTGCATATAAAAGTGTATTTGATCCTCTAGGAAAAAATATAATGAATACAGCAGCTTGATATAGCAGCTTGAATCTCTCAGCTGCCCTTTGAAAGTCCCTGATAGATGAGATTAATTTACTTTTCTTTTGCCTGGTATACAGTGAATAATCATTTTCCACAAGCATCCTGCTGTCTGCAATTGTTAATACTTTCCCTTTCTGCGACAGTTTTGTTTTTGTCAGGATTAACTTTTTCTGCTGGTGTCATTATGTTTTTCCTAATATAGGTCTTGGTTAGTTTCTCATGGCCAGGTTTGGAGCATATACTCAATGTGCTCTTTCAATTAATGAATCCAGCTATATAACACTAGTCTAGGTGACTTATAGCAATTTCATAAAATTAATGCAGGCTGTTCCTCCCAATTTCTCTGGTACAGCAGAAAATCTTAGGTTTTCTCTGTGTACTCTGTTTTCTACTATTTCATTTTTGAAACTGCTTTTCTTGAGAAGCCCTATACATAGCCAGCATTTCCTTAATTTTAACCTCTGATTTTGCTCATCAGATCATCTGAATAACTAGTTAAAGTTTCTTTTATTTTCTCCAGCCTTTATTATTTGATCCATTGCATTCCTTCAGCATTTCATTTATTCTAATCATCTCTGAGTACATTTGATTTATTTTTTCTCTAAATCCCTGGAACCCCTTTCATGTACTAAAGCTGAAGCTTGATCTGCTTTTTTCTGAACAAGTGCAAGATTCTTCCCTGACAGTGTTTTCTCTTTACCTTTTTCTGGTTGATTTTCTTTCATAGTCTTCAAATTTCTTCATTGCTGGCATGCAGGCAGTGTACATACTAGCCAGTAAGTGAATTTTTCCCAAACTGACAATTTTAATCCCTTTTCTTAATTTCTGTTTTCACTCTGAGAGAGCTGAAATTAAAATGCTTATCAGCATGAAGTAATCTTGGAAGCCCCATAATTTTCTTCTTATTGTCAAAAAGACATGATGAAAATGATTTTATTTTTTTATATTAACCTGTTATCTCTTTAAACTAACTGCATTACTTTCTTTGCCGGCCTTTCTGTATTGCCAAAAGACCTCTTGTAATGTACTATATTTTTTCTTTTGAAAACATTATACTTCTATTCAGCTTCCATGCTAATTACTAAATTATACGTAATATATTTATATTTTATTAAAAGAAGTCAATAACAGTGTATTCAGAAACATCAACATTTATCTTTTTACCTATATCTTGTATTTCTTTACTGATTTTTTACTCTGACAAAATGTATTTATGGTCTGTGAACCCTGTACAATCCTTGATATGTTTTTTTTCCTTATAGGTTCATAGGTGTTTATTAGGCCAACAACCGCAAGGGCCTTTTTAAGCCTAGCCATGCATCCCAAATCTCTGACAAGTTCAGATACCCTTGATAAGTGTAAGCAAGGGTTTGGGAGATGAACCATTTGCAGATTACTTGTGTCCATTAGAGACATAGATGCCAAATCAGGGATGAATTTCTAGTTTCCCATCCAGTTGTCCAAGTTGAACTTGAATTGGGTTAGGGAGGAACTCTGCTTCACATGGATGGGGAGTCTGTTCCATAGACACAGTAGTCTCTGGGATACATACCTATCTCTTCAGCAAGACCTATTTATATCACAGGCAAGGTTTAAGTCTTTAGAATGGGTAATTCTGGTGCTGCATGTTTTGTGGATATGCAAGAGTTCCATCAAAGTGGGGTCTGACAATGCCCTGTATGCCAGGCATAAATCTCCCCTCAAAAGCCTGTAGGAGACAGAATACAGGGATATGGCCCTGAGGTGGTCTTCATAGGACTTTTTACTTACGCCATGTATTCTTTTAGTGAGGAACCTCTGTAGATGTCCCAGTTGTTGGATATGCCTGGTTAGGTACATACCAATGGGGGGCATTGTACTCCGTGATAGGTCTGATGAATGCCAAATACAGTGGAACAATGACTTCCTTGGACTTAGATGCCATACCTCTGTTTATAAGTTGTGCAATAGAGAATGGTTTTCTCACCACTGCACACGCATGATGGTCAAAGGCTAGATTACTATCTATGTGTGTCCCTAAGTCCCTGACTACTGGGTCAGCTCTAAGGGGTGTGTTGTCAATATGTCAGTTACCAGGGATGGATGACTTCCCAAAGGATACTATTATGTATTCCTTGGCATTTAGTTTTAGTCCATGGCTCTGACACCAGTTGTTTGTCTGTGTCAGCCCCTCCTGGAGAACATTTGTGCCAGTGTGAGATTCAATGACTTCTGAGAAGTAAATGCCAAAAAGAAGCAGTCCAAGGACTGATCCCTGAGGAAGTCCACTTGTGACTGACCTCATTGTAGTGGTGGACTCCTCAATTCTAACTTCCTGGGTCCTGTGAGCCAGTTGGCTATCCACTAGGTGACTTACGGGTTTGTGAGTAATCTCTTGAGTTTGTCAACAATGCCTGAGTGGGGTATTGTGTCAAAAGCCTTGGCCAGGTTAAGGTAGCCAGTGTGAACAATTTTGCCCTCATCCATTGATTTGGTGACCTTGTCAAAGAAGGCCACCAGGTTGAGTAGGCATGATCTGCCCTTGACGAAACCATACTGGGTTGGGTTCAGTATCTGGAGGTTTACTATATCTCTATTGATCATCTCCATGATAATTCTTTCCATGGCTTTACATATAAGACTAGTGAGACTTATGGGTCTGTAGTTTCCAGTGTCTGTTGATTGCCCACCTTTGTGCAGAGGGATGAATGTTGCCTTTCTCCATTTATAAGGCACAAAACCTGTTTGGAGGCTACAGTTAAACAGTAATTACAGAGGTCCTGATAGATCATTTTTCATTCTATTTAGAAGGCATCCTGGGATATTTTTTGGGCCCATTAATGCAGTGCTCTTGGTCTTAGAGAGAGCATTAAGGACCTGTTCCATAGTGACAGTAGGGGTAGTTATATTTGATGATATTTCCTGAGGGAAGGTTGAGGGGGGGAGAGAGGGGTAAAGTTGGAGCGGAATTTATCAGCCAGGAGGTTTGCTAGGTCTCCTGGCTCAGTATAAGTGGCTCCATTTACAGTGAGCTCTGCACACAATTGTGTATTGCCTTTGAGGTTGAGGACATAGCTAAAGAATGCTTTGTGGCTTACCTCAAATTTGGCTTTGGTAGACTTTATTTGTCCTCTGAGTTGTTTGTTTAGTTTGATGAGAGTGCTTTTATCCTGCTGGGTGCTGCACCTCCTAATTTTTGCCATGATTTTCTTCATACTGTTATACAGCCTATTGATTTTGTGATTCCACCAGGGTGGCTTGTTTTTTGAGTTAGTTCTGTATTTCTTCCTGGTTGGTACAGCTGCTTCTATCTATATTAACATGATTGTACGGGGTTTCTGTGAACTATTCTGCATAGGCAGCAATGTTCTCAGGGTGTATGGGGCCTTGAAATTTTGCCAGGTTCTCACCTAATAGCAGGAGGTTAGCCTTAGAATAGTTCCTGAATATTCCAGGTTTAGCTGGGGGTCCAGATTTTATTTTTACTTCAAATGAGACCATTTTGTGGTCTGACCTTACCAGGGAAGGCATTTTAGTAGGTAGGTGTGCAGCACTCTTGAGTATTAGTGAGGACCAGATCCAGTATAGTTGCACCCCTGGTTGGTGTATTGACTATCTGGTCCAGGGAGTTTGTGTTTGCAAAATCCAGGAATCTCTGTGCATGTACGTTTGGTGTTGTATAGGATTCCCTGTTAATAGTGGTGTAATTAAAGTCACCCATGAATATGGTATTGGGTTAGATGGTTAGTGTTTCTAATAAGTTCAAATACATCATATGGGTTTCCTAAGTCATAGAGGGAGACCTATAGCTTGCAAGGAAATGGTATTGTATTTTGCCTATGGCGATTTGAACATGTAGCAGGTCGAGTGCATTGCCCTGTTTGACCAGCCTTGAAGTATATTTATCTTTGATGTAAATAGCGACACCTTCACCTTTAGTCCCTGCCTGTGAAGTAGCTGGCCTAAATGTGTGGAAGGCATTATAACCTAGCACTGTTGGTGTGCTCTCCAGGGCTTTAAACCATGTCTCAGTGACCACACAGATACCAGCATTCTCTAGGGTAAAGAGAACTTCTAGGGAGTAGAGTTTTTTGTTTAGACTCCTAACATTGAGCAGTAATGCCTTTAGATTTTCTTGGCTTTGATTTACTATGTCAGAAGTACTTTCGGTTTGGCATTGCCTAAGAAAGACACAATGGGGAAAACAATGTTTTAGCAAATATTCGAAACCATAGAGGGGAGAGGTGGAGACCATCCCTGGCAAAACTGCATGGTCTGTTGACCATCTCCTTCCAAACTGACAGATATTGCACCCCCTTAGAATGACACCAGAAACTAAGCCAATTATTAAAGTCAGTTGTCTTTTGTTCATATTGTGGCATCATCCTTGGAGAAGGTAAAATGCTGCTCAATGCTAGGTTCATACCTGCTTGAGACACATATTCTGAGTGCTCCATGATGTCTCTCTTCATATAGTCTATGGAGGTACATCTCAGGTCATTTACTCCCAGATCTGTATTATATCCTCGAAGAGGCATTCCATCGAATGCCTCTTCATCGACCGTTAAACAGCAAAAGCAGAAAATGCCAAACGTTCACATCGGTAATTTTTTTCCATGGGAAAGAATTGCTTGGCCATCCCTGTTAGTCTGCTGTTTACTTCACTGTAGTGTGATCTCAGAGTTGGTATATTTAGTTAGGGGTGTGTGGGGGCACAGACCCCAACATTGGGGGGTGTAGGGGCAAAGCCACCCACTTTGTTATGTTTGTAGTGATGTGTTTTTGTTTTGAGGGCAAGAGATTTCTTTTCCAAGGAAAGAAATTGCTGATGTGAATGTTCGGCATTTTCTGCTTTCACTGTTTAAGGGTCGATGAAGAGGCTTTCGATGGAATGCCTCTTTGAGGATATAATATAGACCCTTTATTCCCACATGGACTATGACTGAGTCATACTGGTTGTTGTTGCTGTTGTTGTGTCTTTCGGCTTTTCCCGGTTAGGGGTCGCCACAGCGGAACTCCGGTCCGCTAATGATTGGCAGTAGATTTTTACGTGCCGAGTTGCCAGCTCTGATGCACAACCTTCAACGAAGGTATGCCCATTCACGCATGTCTCCACACAGAAGACGCTCTAGCTGAGAATCGAACATGACAACGTCTTACTGTGAGGTGACAATGCTACTGCAGCACCACCACCGCAGTATGACTGAGTCATACTGGTAATTGCTTAATATTATTTGACCAAAAACAGAAAAACAGTCAGTGTGCAAAGAATATTCCTAACATTAATATCGTCCTATAACACAAATGATTTCTGAACAAATGTAATGACAGTAACGTTGTTGTGTAACTGTATTTTCTCCTTTCCCTTTCTTTTCAGTCCTATAGTTATACAAACAATAAAACGTATAATGGAAACAAAAATGAATATTCAGTGGCTGAATTTATGTAACAAAATAAAACAACAAACCAATATTGGCACTGAATAAAACATGGTTGGAAGCACCATAAACTATGATTAAAACTTTTAAGAACGTACAGTAAAACTGGCTAAGCACTTTTGCATGCAGTTTTTTCAAACCATAAATGAAATAATTAAAACAAGCTATTTTAAACAATGTCTACATTCATTCTACCCACCCATAGAGCAACTCCAATTAATTACGCACACATACATCATATCCTATCATAAAACAACTTCAATTAATTATGCACACATGCATTATATTCTACTGGATCTCTCTAACTAAAAATTCAAGAATATCAATCAATGTATTTATAAAATAATGTAAAGGACATAATATGTATGTAATATATGCATATGAAAAACTATTTCCTAATACTACGTTTCCTCAATATGGGCTTTAAAGAGACTTTCTCATTTAAGCCTCTGCCGTGATCAGCTCGTAATCAAACTGTCCGTATAATTTCTCTGTTCTCCGTGGTATTGCATATATCACCATGTCGAACACTAGGAATTACCCTATCACCATAAACTTAAACACATGACTTACATTAAAATTCAAAACATGTTTAAAAAGTGCACTGTTATCAGAGCTAATCTGTATATGGTACAAATGTTCCCTTACATGATCCTTTAGCATACGATCGGTTTTCCACGCATAAAATGAACAACACTGTTTACAGACTGCTATCTAAACTACATGCTCAGAACTATAATCAGCTTCAACATTAAATACATATTTATGACCAGTGTCTGGGTGTATAAAAATCATTTTCTATCTATATATGAGCAATACTTACATTTATTACAAATCCTGGTACATCTATCACCCGTATTTTCATTCATATGAACCCGTTGCCTGGGATAGCAGAGAAACCTCTTTAAGGATTTCTTATTCTTATGAACAAATGATGGACAGTCTCCAACTATGTCTTTTATCATGGGATCTACAGTGAGAATCTCCCAGTGCTTTTTAAAAATTTGGATGGTATCCTTCACATCACTGGTATAAAAAAAGGGGCACTCAGTTTCCTAACATACATAGTAAGAGTGTAACTATCTGATCTATCAGACTAATGCTTGGAGAAATAAGGCACCCCTCTAGCATTTCTCATAGCAGGAATTTGTGGCAAAACGCTTATAATTTCATCATTCTTAAAACCCCTTGTGGCAAACTTGCCAACTGTGTTCATTTAATTCTTTCTGAAAGCCTTCCTCCAAGGCATTTAATCTAGAAACCCACAAACCTTGTCCCTTCACGACATTCCTAAAAATATAAAAGGGGTGCATACTTTGCTTGTGTAACAAAGTGTTCCTATCACAAGGTTTCCTAAAAGCAGAAGTAGTTATACCACCATCTTCCATCTTTCTATTTAGAATATCCAAGTAACTGATGTTAGATTTTTAAAAAAAGCATAGTAAATTTGAAAAATGTAATAGTTCTATTCAAATGATTTAAGAACTCATGTAATTCACCAGATTTGTAAATTGTAAATATTCTAAATTCTGTTTGGGAGAAGAGTTTTGACAATGAACTCAAAAATAAATTGGGTAATAAACCATGGATTGTTTATGGTAGGGGCAAGAATCTAAAGGATATCCTGGATAAGAATGACATGAGAGTGAGAGATACTTACAGGTTTAGAATGCACAAATGTGAATGTTGCAGTTATTGCAAGTACATCAATGATGGCCCCTATGTTGCAGTGGAGGGTTATCCATGAACCTTGGAATGTCCTGGATGGGGGACATGCACTACCTCTAATGTTGGATACATAGCTACCTGTAGCACGTGCTTGGCTTTCTATGTTGGAAAGACTATACGTAGATTGAAGGATAGAATAGCTGAGCATGTGAGGGATATTGAAAAATGAGTAGTGCACTTTTTAACCATTCTGTATTTTGTTATAATTTTAAAAGATTTTTGTTTTTTCTTATTGATAGGTTACATTGAATGAAGGGGGGGGGGGTAATATGAAAAATAGCATGGAGCTATGTGAAACTAAGTGGCAATTGAGATTAAATGCCAAAAATTTACCTGGCATTAATGATTATATCTCTGTTGCCCCTTTGTTGAAACAGAAGTCCATGGTTGTATAAATTTGTAATAAGTCAGAGATACATATAATTTTGTCATCTATATTGCATTAGTTTTTAACATAGATATGTATATAAATTAAGCAGCAACTAAAATGTTTTTTTGATTTTAGATAAATCTGTGTGTCAATGTATATGAGTTTTTAATTGGAGCAGTAATTAATTATATGTGTGATGTCAAAAGGTTTTTATTCTATTTAAAGGAAGTGATGTTTAAATATGGTGACTCTGATGAAGCCTGTGATTGAAAGGTGAAAGCGCTTAGTCAACCATTGTGTCATTAAAGCAGTGTTTCCAGCTCAAATATCAGTGTGGTGTACTCTTTATACATTTTTTGTTTGGAATTCATCAGATTTCCTGGTTCATATGAAAAACAAATCATCCATAAACCAGCGATAGAAAGGAACATACATTTTATACCAATCGGTTTCATACATAAACGTTGTGATTGCAATGATGGTATTAACAGAACTAGTACCACACTCAGCATCTGGTTGTGATGTTGCAGATGTAGTTAAATTAATATCATTACTATTAACTGACAACTCAGTCTCAGATCATTAATATCGGTATTATAAGGTGGTTCACTGACCCCCTTCCTTACAGTATTGATTTTTCTATTCATAGTGATAAAATGCTGTTTAGGCGATGTAAAAAACATGGCCATTCTTGAAGTTAGCTGTATCTCTCTCCAACTTGGAATGTTTCTGTAACAACAATTTTCTCTCATAAATCATGGCTGTGTCTATTAAAGCATTGATTCTATTATTAATGAGTGCAGCAGGAAAACGTTCAAACAAATAAGTCTATTGTTTTTTAATGTTATTCTTTAAAAAATTTCTTCCAGAGGAAAAACGTCAATCAATAGTTTCATATAACTCATGCTTACCTTAAGATTCAGTTTATGCCATCTCAAAAGTAATTCGGGACATTGTTCACTATATGTGGGCATCTTAAGGATATGTATTCCCTGGGAACAAGGCTTAATTCCCCAAGCATTATTCTGATAGATCAGATAGTTACACTACTACTATGAATGTTAGGAAGCTGAGTGTCTCCCTTTTTGATACCAATGATGTGAAAGATACCATCCGAAATATTAAAAAACATTGGGAGATTCTCACTGTAGATCCCATGATAAAAAACATAGTTGGAGACTGTCCATCATTTGTTTATAAGAATAAGAAATCCTTAAAAAGACTTCTCTGCTATCCCAGGCAGTGGGTTCATATGAGTGAAAATACAGGCGATAGACGTACCAGGATTTGTAATAAATGTAATTATTACTCATATATATAGACAGAAAAGGATTGTATTTTATTAGTGATGCAAAATACCTACCTCAGTAAATTTTTCTGAATTTAATGACCAGTATCCCACACTTTTCAAAAATTATTCATTCTTATTTATTATTTTTATTATTATTATTATTATTATTATTATTATTATTATTATTATTAAAAATGCCAATATCCTAATGTAATCAGGCCAGATATTACCTATATCTTATTGAAGGTCTTTCAGCTCGACATTTAACTATGATTATCATGCTTTGTCATTTATTTCTTCTTTTTCTTTTCATTTTACTTACTTTTTTCCTCAGTGGTTTGCTGATTTGACTCCTAAATTCTCACATACTGTGTCTACCTTTATTTTTTAATATACTAAATCTAGCACACATTTCTAGCATTCTGCTTCTTTCTACTTGATTTATTATAATACTCCTAATCCCTTTAATTTAATTAATTTCATCATCTTACTTTTCCCTACTTTCTTTTTCCTCACAAACATAACTAGGAATCATAAAGGTCACCACTAAGTCTACACTAAGTGTACCCTGAATAGACAGCACAAGCAACGTGCTAGGGATGTTCCTGAATAGAAAAAGTATACACGTAGTGTACATTTAGTGGTAACCTTTATGAATCCCAGGGTCTTTTCTTCAATCTGATTAACTAAGTCTGTTGAAAACTGCCAAGTACTATCATAATGTGTGCAGCTTTAGTACAGCTCTCCTCATTAAGTCTTTTCTTTTGAAATTACCTGTGAACTTTTTCTTTCCAAACTTTACGAACAAGAAGCTATTTTATGTTTCTTAGCATATGATGTTTTAATAAAATGTGACTATTGTGAATAAACATTTGATTATCTAAATGGTGGAGATTCCCTAAAAATCCAAATTATGTGCCTCTCCCCTATCACAGTCCAAAAGTCTGTTTTTAATTTTCTTAAAGTTAATGTACCAGTACCTGTTTTATGTCTGTAACACTTTGTTTAATTTCTAAAAACACAATTCTAGAATGTAGTTGAATTCTTGATTTGTTATTTTGTTCATGTTATATGATACAAATAAACTCCATGCAGCTTTATAGGAATTTCCAGGGGACAGGGGACAGGGGTCCAGGAAAGTAAATAATGTGGGAAGAAATAGCCAGGGAATTGTTATGGCTAGGCTTGTATAGGCCCTAGGGCTGATAGCCTAGTACCAACCTATGAACCTATGAACCTATATTATAAACTGTATGGATTTGGTAACAAATCTGGGACTTAACATATTTCCTATTATTCCATTATGCATTTTTGTATTATTTAGCTTTGCCTTCCACTCTTTTTTCAGCTTATCTCCTTGACTTTAATAATTGTGATGCAGTGCCTTATAATATCAACAACCTCCTATGCTGAGACTGTCTAGCCTCAATACTTAGATTAACTAACTTTGGCATTATTGCCAACAACCCTTTTTTTCTTTCTCATTCTATCCCTTTAGTTACCAACCCATAAAAACTGAAAACTCACATTTTCAAAACGCAGATGTCTCTTTTGCTCTCTACCAGGTAACAGTTGTTATCTCCCTGTCACAGTTGTTCCCGAAATCGTGGCTTACTTCCCTACTCCATACCTTCATCAATTCCCACCTTTGTTTCTTAGACTTCCTAACCACAACTGGATATATCTTTTTTTATTCATATGTTCATTTATCTCTTTTTTTTATAATTTCTCCAAATATTTTGGGTGTGTAATACCAAAATGGGAATGGACCCCATTCTTAAGCCAGGATATGATTAAAGTTCATGGAATTTGTATTTCTTCACTCTTTGATGTTAGCAAAACATACTTTTCTCAGTACCTGCAACGTATCCAAAATTGCTTCCTTTTGCAGTTCATAGAGGACTACATGTATTGGTAGCATATTTAAGTGTGGCTGTAAATTAATTTTATTAGACCTGTTGTTCCTACTACTATTGGAATTGTATCTCTCTTCCATGTTGCTGTTATTTTGGCATACAAATCTCGGTGTTTTATGACTTTGCGTCTCTTAGTATATAAGGCTGGATGTAAAAATTTCATTGTCTAATGCTTTTAACTTTTTTTTCTTGGTAAACAATATTTGGTTTTCCTGCATCTATTTTCTCGACTGTTGTTACTGGGTGATCCCACGTGATCCAAACTTCATCAGTGTTGATTTATGATTCATGTTTCTAATACTTCTCAGCTACTTCTTCATTGTAGTGTTTGCACAATTCCAAATGTAAAAGTCTTGCCACATTGTTGTGCCCTTCAGTATTTACATCATCAACCATGAGTGTATTACACCTGACAATGAGATGATTAACTGTTTCCAGTTGTGTTTTCCCAGAACCTGTGTTTGTCTGCTTCTTCCAGTTTTTCAATAGACTTTGTAAAGCAATATATACATAATCCACTTTCTTGGACTGCCTTTCATCTTTTGGTTTAAATTCATCTCTCCTTAACCACTCATGCATGAAATCTTGGTCAACATGTGGTTGTTTTAGGAGTTTTCTATATTAGGATTATGACTGCAGACAAGGGGGGTGGAGTAGTGTTGTATGACATGGACAATTATGTTGTTAAAATATTTGATATTTTAAACAATTCTGAACAATATGAGGCATTTTCCATTAATCAAATCAATATTGCTCATAGAAGAATTGATTTGTATTTGGAAGAATTTTTATTGGATGATCGAATTACCCAAGATTTATATAATTTTTTAAAAGTGGAGCACCCCATCTTAGCCACAATTGTAGGGATTCCCAAAATACACAAAAACATCAGGGATCCCCCTTTTAGACCCATAATATCAGGAAGTCGTAGTAAAGCTTTTCCTTTTGGTAAGGTTATAGATCAATGATTAAAACATATCTATACTATGATACCACATATTATTAAAGACTCCTGGGAATTTCTTGGGAAGTTCAAACAAGAAATTTGGGATTCTAATTTGTTATTTGTTACCATTGACGTAAAGGATTTGTTTTCTTGCATACCAAAAGTTGATGGTGTGACTAGATTTATTAATAGTTTGAACAAACACAGCCAATTAGAATGGGAAAAGACTGACCTTCTATCAGAATGCATTAATATAGTGCTTGATAACAATTTTATATTTTTTGAAGGTGAGCACTATAAACAAATAGCAGGTGTAGCTATGGGGGTGGCTTGTGCCCCCATATATGCTAATCTAGTATTATTGGATTGGGAGGAAGAATTTGTCTTGGAATCATCCTGGAAGGAGTATATATGCTGTTATGTCAGGTACCTGGATGACTTGTTTATACCTTGGAAGGGGGATGAGGAGAATTTGATGAAATTTATGGATTACATAAACGGTAGTACCCCTTATTTGCAATTCACCTATAACATTAGTAGGACAGGAATCAATTATCTAGATACTTACCTATTCAGTGATGGATCTACCTTCCAGTCTAAGATTTTTAGAAAGATACTTTTTGCAATGCCTATTTAGAATTTTCGAGTAATCATCCCTATACACAGAAAAGAAGCATCCTTAAAGGGCAGTGTATAAGGGCCACTAGGATGACATCTAGAAAGGAAGATATGATTCTTGAGATGGCATTTATTGGCAAACTATTTAGGCAAAGAGGTTACCCTGAATCTATGATTAAGGACGTCACTGAATATGTTATAAGTGACTGGGGTAACAAGTACACACCAGTTCTAGGAAAGGGATTCCTATCACGTAATGAAAATAGATGTAACACATCAGGTGAAGGATATCAAAGGGCATGCATATTACAATTCGGACAACATGTAGGGGAAGTTAGAGAGATCATAGATAGCAATTGGAACATACTCATTAGTGATGAAGGAATTTGCGAGAAATTAGGTGAAAGACCTACTTATGTTTATAAAACTGGGATGAACTTCAAAAGAATGATTGATGTTAGGTCCAACCATAGAGATTATGTTAGGAATAATGATAGGATAGGGACTCAGCAATGTGGACATTGTAATCAATGTTCGTCCATTTTACAATTGGAGAGTATTAGCTTACAAAATAACATTAGAAGTAGAATATCATTTTGTAAAGGAAACTGCCAGACCCAACACGTCGTATATCTAGGAAAGTGTACTTCCTGTCCAAGTTTTTATGTTGGAAAAACTGATAGAAGGTTACGTAATAGAATTTATGACCATTTATATTGTATAAAGAAGAAATATATGAATAATGCACTCTACAGACATTTAGTTGGAAGTGTAGGCTGTGATTCTTTCAAATTTGCTATTCTAGAAGTGGTCAAGAGTAACCCTAGAGGGGGTAACATCAAAGCGATACTGGGGGAAAAAGAGATTAAATGGCAAATCAAACAACACAGCTAGCCCACCAGGTATTAATGAATATATTCCCACTAAGCCCCTCATAAGAAATTAATAATGGCATAGGAATTATAGGAATTATTTCATTTTTTTATCTATCTTTCAAAAGTATTTACATATTTTAGAAATGTATAATATATTTGTTATAGTTTTATAATATAATATTTTATGTATTTTATGTATTTTCTTGCACTATCACACATGAATTATATATTATTGACATGTATTATTATTGATCTGGTTTTATGCCTTATATTTAAATTGAAAAAGATTCTTTTAGTATATTTTGGATTTCCTATGGTATTTGAGGCAGTTTTATTATTAACAATATGTGAGGGTTGTATTTATATTGGTTTTATGTACTATTGTTTTATGTCTTTAAAATTCAAAGATGGTATAATTGGTCAGGTGGTATAAAAGGCGGGTATTTTAAAGTATTTAAGGGATATGTTTTGAATTATTCAGTGTTCTGATGAAATCTACGTTGGGTAGATGAAAGCGCTCAACCATCTTTTTGTGTTCTAATAAAGAAGTTAATTGTGAAACTATCGTGGATCGTGGTTCAGCCCTGGGAACTGTATTTGGTTCTGTGCTGTTATTTCAAGTTTTCTATATTTGCTACTAAATGTATGGACTTTACAATTTTTCATTTTTTTCTGATCCCTTTCTTTATAGTCCCTCTTTTGTTTTTTGGCACTTTCAGTTGCTATCTATTTACCTTCTACTTCTGGTTGGATTTCCTTTCCTTGTCCTTTCAAAATTGTATCTGCTAAGCTAAGCAAAGATGCCATCTTAGACTTCTTCTCTTCATGCTTTAGATCTTTTGCTATGTTTGAATCTGTTGACTTTAATAAATATGCATACGGTTTCACAAATGCAGACCAACACATCTGGTCAGTTTTGACGAGATCCATACCCCCTTTGGACCAAGCCATATATAGTCTTGATATGCACCATTTTGTATATGTCATTTGATAAGCATGAAGCATTTTTCTTGTCTTCTTGTCCATCTGATTTAATACTGTTGGAGGCAGTCACACCAATGCTATAAGTTAGAGCAGGAAGAACAAATTGATTTAAAGCTTGGACTTTATTCCTAGATGTCAAGACAGTTTTCAATATTAGCATTAGTCTTCTGAAATAGCCCTTCTAAACTTTGTTCATATTTGTTCATATTTCATTGTCAACCTTTCATCTATTCCCAAATATGTATATACACCTTTGTGATGAAGTCCCTTTATTTGACATTCGTGCAGCAAGTGGATAGTTTCTTGGTGCTGCAACTTTCCTTCTATAAATGTTGATTCTGCACATTTATCAATGTCACCTGAAAAAGTTGTAACCATTTTTAGTTGTGCTTTCAGATCCTCATCTGATGAACTATGCAATTTTAAAAGTAGAAGAGATGTCTTTAATCAAGGCTGATTTCTGAAAGTTAAGATGTAACTATAGTCTGATCTAAGTAAACAACTTAATTAATTTAGAGGATGACAAACAGCAGTGGAGACAAAGAATCATCTTGGAATATTACTGTTTGGATTTTTATACCTGGGATAATAATTTGCCCTTTATCATTACTTGTCCATAAAGAGGGTTTGCCATTGCTTCATAGTCACTGCAGTGTAAATGATTCATATAGTGTAACATATATAGGCATTCCATTATTCATAAATGTGGGATACCTTTTTGCAAACTGCCCATACACTATTTAGATTCTTCTTTTTACAGCTCTGTGCCATGGCTTTATTTAACAATAGATCATCCTTTGTTCTATATGACTTTCTTTAATTACCTTTTTGCTCTATTGCCATAGGTAAGTATTCTGTAGATGGCTATAAACTATATCTGCATCAATTCTAGTATATAGTTTATATATTGTTGGAAGGCAAGTTATCGGTCTATATGTCTTAATATGGCATACAGGTTCACTCTTAAAGAGGAGTATAATTTTTCCTGTTGTTAAACAGTTTGGTGTCTGTTCAGAAATTACATATAAGTAATGTTTACTCAACGCTAGTTCTTTGTTTAGAGATGTTAAAACATTTTACAAGAGGTTAGGTATTACATTAGGATAACTGGATCTTCTCATTGGGAGCTGTTTTTAATTTTTTCTCAATTAATTCTGCTGTTACTTCATCCCATTTCATAGCCTCTATATTAGAGCTTCTTTTTGTTTCTTTTAATTCTTCTAATCATTTGGAATCTTTGTTATGTTCAACTGGGGTGTTATAAGTGATTCTCCGAAATGTATCTATTTTTTTTTTTTGGTAGTGCTCCTAAAGCTTTTGCATTGTTTCCCAATTCTCTATAAAACTTTTTTTGGGTCATCTATGACTTGCTTATTTTAGAGATATAGTTGGCATAATAGCTAAGGCCTTTGCCTTCTATGCAGAATGTACAAAGTTCAATCCTGACCAGTGTGGAGTTTGCATGTTCTCCCTGTGTCTCTCTGGGGATCCCCCCACCTCTCAAAAACATGCTGAGTGTTTCCACCTCAAACTCACCCAAGAATGGAGTTGTGAGCAGCAGCACAGACTCCTGATGGTGTCTATTGGGGAGAAGAATTGTACAGATCAACCGCTTTGATAATCAGCTGCAGTGAGCAGTATCCTCTAGGTAAGAGAACACAGATGACAGACTGTGTGCTGTGTCAGAGCTAGCCACTCAACTGTGTAAAAATTATTTCTATGTTGCATTATCCACCTGTGACCTACTCAACCTTCTCCAAGGACCATGCTAACAGTGAGAGCCATTTTTATGATCCTGCTAGCCAGGGTGTGTGCACACCCATTATAAATCCAAACAGCCCTGGGTCAATAACTTACCGGCCAGTCGGTATCATATTGCCCAGCTTGGGTTATCTAGGATAGCTCTGTTGAGCAAAAGTTGGACATAAAACCTATCAACCTGCCAAACATGAGCTAAAGATTGCTGCACTCAGTATAGGTTAACTGACAGGATGCACGTTGGAAGTGGATGACATGATGGTAAGAAGGACGCTGGACATCCTTTGAATGGAGAAGACAAAATGGAAAGGCAGTGCAGCAAAGACACTTGGCATGGGATCCAGAGTCTACTATTCAGGAGGAGAACTAAACTAGAAATGGTGTGGGAATTGTAAGGAGGAAGAGGCTTCAAAAATAATGAGGGATGTCATCAGAATTAGTGATAGACTCATGGCAATCAGACATTAGTATAATGACAGGGCAGTGTTCATAATCTAAGTCTATGCCCAGCAGCAGGGTTATGATAGTGAAGAAAGAGTGCATTCAGGCAGTGGTTGCAGGACCTAGTAGATAAAGACAACTTGAGTTGGTGTTGATAATGGAAGACCTGTCAGAAGACCACATACAGAGTGGCCAACATGCAACTTAGATAGATATCCTCCACAATAAGCTGCAATCAATGGTCAGAGAAGGGTCTAAGGTCAGCAGAGACTAAGCTAAAGACCTGGAAGTTGAATGGAGAGAAAGCACAAGAGTTCAAGGAATTACTCAGGGCTCTAGCACACTCATGAAGAAAAGGAAATAGGTGGAATTGGAGAAGAATGGTAGCACCACAAAACAGCACATGTGAGGACTATGGAACAGATATGTGGCCAAGCCAGGCATGGAAATAAGGTGTACAAGAAAAGGTAGTGGTGGAATGCAGATGTTCAGTAAGTCATCAAAAGAAAGGAGTGCAGGAAAAAGTTGTAGTTAGCAAAGTCAGTCCAGGCTAAGAAGGAATGCAGGATGACTGGCTAATAAAGAGGCTAAGAAAGCAGTTGAAATACAAAATAACAAGGCATTAGAGGCACTCCTCCAGGTTCTGGAAAGTGACTCAATAGATGGCCCAAAGAAACTTCATCAGGTCCAAGGCAAAGACACAGACATAAAGAAGGTAGTCATTAGACGTCATTCATGAGTGATACCAGCAACAATCTGCTCAGCAATCCACAGGACATCAAAGGCAGATGGGAGGAATATATCCAGCAGTTTCTTAATGAATAAAACCCCACATAATCTGTACTTCCTCAGTCACAGCTTACAATGAAAGAAGGTACCTACCACAGAAGAAGTAAATAGCCCTAAGGAAAATGAAGTCAGGGAAAGCAGCAGGCCCAGGTGTGATCACTGCTAGTATGCTCAAGATATTAGGTGAGTTAGGGGAGAAATGGCACCAGAGGGTACTCATGGCAGTATGGAGAGAAAGGTGAATCTCAGATGATTGGAGAATAAGCATACTAGTATCAGTGTACAACAACAAAAGGGACATCAACAACTGTGTGCAGTACAGAGGTATCAGACTCCTGTTATACTGCATGAAAGTTTTGGAGATGGTGGTTGATAAATGAATATGCAGAGTGGTAGAAAGCAAGATGGGAGATGAGCAGTTTAGATTCAGTCCATGATGCAGTACAACTGAACCAATGTTTCAGTGATACAGATAGTTGAGAGGAAGTTAGAGATGAGGAAAGAGTCAAGCTGGGCATTCCTAGACTTGGAGAAAGCATATGACAAGATACCAAGAAAGTTAATTTGGGCAGTCTTGGAATGGGTCAAAATCCCAGAAACACTGGTAGAATTTGTGCAGCCTATGTACAAGCATCCAGTGACACAAGTACAAACAGATTTTGAACCCACGGTGTGGTTCAGAGTGGGAGTGGATTTGCATCAGGGTTCAGATCTGAGCCCACTGCTGTCCATACTAGTGATGGACTACATTAGCAAATAAGGTGGAGGGGACAGATCAACAAAGCTACTATATACAGATGACATGACATTACAAGCAGACTCTAAACAAGAACTATGGTAAATGACAGGAGTATGGAATGCAAAACTGAATGCATGCAGGATGAAACTGAATGCAGATAAGACAGTTGTAATGGCAGCAAATGGGGGGTGTAAAGAAACTGAAAACACTGTCATCTGTGTTAGCATGTCTGGCAAGAGAGCTGTGAATATTCTTAGATTAATTTGTATTGTATGCCAGCATGCCTGATTGTTAAAATGTAAATAAGTTTAAAATGTTGAGTCTTTCCCCATTTAAACAGAATGCTTAAAGAGTCTGTCATTGCTTTGATATACTTATAACTGCTTATGTTTGAGAAGCACATTCTAAAGTACAAACTGTGGAGAATCAGCTGAACAGTGAGTGATGTCATTGGAATGTTCCTTGTTGCTAGGAGATGATTTAAACAGATGATTGACAGAAAAATAATCTTGTTACAGCTGTTATATTTTGAAATTAGACAGTTTAGACAGCTGAGACAGTAGAGACTGCTGAAGACAGTTGAGACTGTGAAGCTATGCAGTTTACCAGGTACTGAGCAGTCAGTAGACACCAAGAAAAGACAACTCACCAAAGAAACTGCAAGCTTGCTTTGGCCTTGCTATTATTTCTTAATATGAGTAGATCAGGGACAGTATTTGTTTATATAACAACATTTATTTATATAACAAAACACTATAAAAAAACCAAGAAATAAACAAATATACCAATGAACTTTCAGTGATCAAGAGCCTTTACTTAACAGTTTATCTGGTACCTCGGCATATTGCCTTCAAAGGATACAGTCATTAAAACAGACTCACAATTTATACCCAGAACAATCCCCAATTACACATTAATTAATTCCCTTAAAGTAACACATCCAAAAAAATCAATAACATCCTAATGTGCGAAAAAGCATGAACATCCAAAATAATGTGCAGAACAAGAACATTACACAATTGCTTAGCCGAGATTAACTTCAAAATTAAGGCCCTTAGGATAAAGTGTCCTATAGTTCACAATCATTTTATTGTCTACTTCAGCCAATTTTTTCTTAAAATGCCCACCTCTGCACAGCATTAGCTGAGTTAAAACATTAAAAAAAGAAAGATTTATCAGAACCCAAATGCACAGAGTTAAAATGTTCAGTCACAGGACTCTTCCTATTATTGCTGATGTCCTCCAAATGCTCCAATATTCTAACATTAATTGACGTTTTGTTTGACCTATGTACCATTTCACATCATTGCATCTGCACCCCACTATATAAATCACCCCAAAGGAACTGCAATTAAATTTTTCCCTAGATAAATATTTATGCCCATTAATAAAGGAACCAGAAATGTTTCTTATTTTATTGCAAACTTTGTGGTGACCACATGCAAATGATCCAACCATCCCAGATGGTTCACTGAATAATGATACAGTCAACAATTCTTTTAAAATCAAATATCTACCATAAGAAAAAAAGTAACATAATTTGGAAATAAATGTCCCACAGTTTTATCCATGCAAACAATGTGCCACAATTCCAAAACCAACTTTTTCATTATATCAGAAAAGGGACAATATTTTCTCACAAAATATAAGGCCTTTTCCTTATATGTTCACCCTTCTCTGTTCCTTCTTCATTAACTACATCCTTAACCATTCTTTTGGTTGGACCTCTTTTGTTACCCAAAACTTTATCTAAGGCAGAATTTAATACTTCCTCATCATAACCTCTCTCCCACAATCTGTTCTTAATTTCAATCAAATATTGATTTCTAAATTTACTTTCAGAGGTATTTCGGGAAATGCCAAGCTTGACAGGAGTAAAGACTTGCCTGTCCTTTTAGCTTCCTCTTGAATCATCATAGCATCAGTGTGTTTTCATTCCACAAGTCCATTGTATATGGCAGTCAAGGCATATTCAGCTTCTAAACACAGATCATTATGTTTTTTGAAGGACTGTGCTGTTTTGTTACTTGACTTCTGCCTCACTGAAATTGATTACTAATTCCCAAACTTGCTCTTGATCAACAACAATTTGCGATATCAAACTCATGGCTAATCCTCTTGTTGTTAGTTCAGTTACCACAGTCAAAGCATTTCCTTCTCCCTCATCAGCTATCTAACTCACTGCCATGTGTGTATTGTTCACCATTTTTTTCCTTGCTGCTATACAGCACCAGTGGCCTCAGCAGGTGAGGAGGGGGTCTTTGTTAAGCATTCATAATATATAGATATCATTACTTTGTTTTGTATAGATACACTTATCCATTATTCATTACATTTTTACACTTTTTACATTTTAAACATTTTTAAATAAATACCGCAAGTCCCACATCTTTTCTTTTTTCCCCCACCTTTCATGTTAATCTCTCTTTTTTTTCTGTATTCATTTCAGTGTTTCAGCAGAAAAATAAGTGAGTTTCCATACTATCCTGGCCAGATTCCTACTTTTCATTATGAATACCACTTTGGGTTTCACATGAAAATAGGCCATTCCCAGTTCAATTAAAGGAAACAACAATAATAATAATAATGGTTTCTACTACCTGTACCCCTCATTTCTGTTGCTCATCTTGGTGATATTAATGCATGAATAATGCATGCTGTACATATCCCTGCTTTGTAAAACACTAACATGTACTCAAATTCTGACCTGCTGTGCTGCATTTATTCTTCTTTGGGGGATGTGGGAGATTGCCTCTCTGCACATGTGTATATGTGTGTGTGTGTGTGTGTGTGTGTGTGTGTGTGTGTGTGTGTGTGTGTGTGTGTGTGTGTGTGTGTGCGTGTGTGTGTGTGTGTGTGTGTGTGTGTGTGTGTGTGTGTGTGTGTGTGTGTGTGTGTGTGTGTGTGTGTGTGTGTGTGTGTAATTCTTTTCTAAGTCTTGTAACATTGAGCAATGGTGCCACCTGGAGAGTCTAGAGTCTACTACAGAATGGTGCAACCAAGTCCAAAAAGCATGTATGACCCAGATAATTTGGAATCTGACAAGTAAACACTGTTGGATACTGTGGGCTATTATGGGTGGCTGGCCACTTAAGTAGTTGTATGTGAAGGGAAAGGTAATTAAGCCCAGAAGGAGGCAGTTGCCCACCTAAGCCAGGGTCACTAATAAGATGGTAGAAGTTGTGGAAAATCTGGACTTAAAAAGTTAGTTCCAGAGCATCTGGAGGATGTATAGAGAAGGACAGCAGTGCACCAGTCATTGGAGAATCTGCACCCAAAGTGTTTTGGATTTTGGAACACACATGTCCTCTTGGAATGGTAAACCAGGGAGGAGCATCTAGCTTATGCAATAAGATATTGTTTGAGAAATATTGTTACATGAAGTCTTCAGTTGCACTTGTCCTTAGTTGACAGAAAGGCTAACTGTTCTGTACCAATCAGCAGTAAGACAAATGTTTATCTACCCGTGTTTTGTGGCTAAAAGATTATCTTTCATTCTTTACTATTTTGTCCTGTGTCCTAAATTTGCTGGCTAATTCAGTTTAAATCCTGAGGTACAAAACATAAACTGCTTGCATGCTTGAGGTTTGGCAAATGACTGTTCTTGGTTGCACTCCTTTATTTTTCTGGGAGACTGGAGAAAAAGTAAGAGAACTATCACCTGTTTTACTTGGTTGCAACCACTTACTTGTGCAAGACCCGAGAAAAGGAAACAGAACTATTACTTGTTTTACTTTGTTGGAGATGTTCACTAGTGTAAGACCTGAAAAAAAGAGAGACAGAGAGAGTGAAAAGTGTTATCTAGTTTACATTGTTCCATTCTGTTACTAGAGCATGACCTGAGAAAAACAGAGAACATTCTTAAGTGTTTTACTATGCTGTAACAGCTCACCAGGTAGACCTGAGAAAGAGTAAACTGTTGCTTGTCTCATTATTTTTACTTTTTTGCTACTGAGAAACTCAAGAACTACCACCTGTTTTAACCAGAAAGAAAATAGTTGCAATTGCAAAAAGATTATAATGAGCTGATACCGTTATTTTGTTTTATTCCCACATTAGTATTATTATTAGATAACTCACATTCTCCAATTGAGTTCTTATTAGAGTAAATATAATTTTAAAGATACTGACAAGTGTTGGCCACATCTATTTGTTAAATTCATTTTAATACCTTCTGCTGTGATGACCATTAGCCCCCCCAATTGGACTCAAGCCCTTTTGTCCCCCAGAGGTGGGGGGGGGTCTCTCTCACATAATCAAGGGTATGAGCTATCTTGAGGGGCTATTATCCTGACAGAGATCAGAAATTTTGCATTCCTAACAAACAAGGTCATTTCTTGCATTTTTTAGCTCCCTTCCCTTGGACTGTCTTGGGCATATGGACTGACTATATCCAGTAACCCATGTTTGCATGGTTCTTCATATATGCAAGCAAAGGCTATCATCACCAGCTTGGACAGCCTGTCCATACCCTATCCTAGTCTGTCCCTCCACTCAAGAATCACCCCCACCTTCCTGCATACAGTTTGTGTTTTCTGGAGCTGCAGGCCATATCAAACCAAAGCCACAGACCATTTTGTTCCAAGATGGACACACCCATCCCCACTAACTGAGTTGTCATCTACCCATGCCATTAAATGTATGTATAAGGAATATTTCAGACCCAGAGTATTTAAATGTGTGAAAAGACAAATGCATGCATATGTAGGTGCATACTAATGCATATACTTTTTTACACATTTCCTGTGAATTACTTTGCTTCCATATGTTACTTCCTGTGGTGGGGCTGTTTATCAGACTTTGTGAAATAGTCATCTGTTCACCAGAGCAACACCTAACTCACTAATGTTGTGCTTCTGGACCTTTTTCAATATCATTGTCCTGACAACGATCCTTCTGCTGTCTCCATTTTTCAATATACAAATTTGTAAGAATACATGTGTGAAGTGTATATTAGGCTTAGCAGTTTGGCTACAGTCAATATGGGATCATATCTTTTTGTATGCCACATACACACACACACACACACACACACACACACACACACACACACACACACACACCTGTAGCAGGTTGATGTTAACCTAAGTCATTATGTTTCACAACAGCATAGCTATAACAGCTCAGGTATGCATAATACAGACTGTGGTAGTCTCCGAGAATTTAGTTGTTCCAAAGATGCTTATAAATGCAGGTCAATGAAAACTACTACATTCTCATAAAAGAGAATATTGTCATCTAATAGTTATAGTTTTTCCAATGCTGATATGGTCCTTTGGATAGAAATCTTTTATCTCTGGCTTATTTTCTGCTTTGCTGTATGTTTTTCTTAACTATTTAAACAATACCAGCACTTGGGGGAATAGAGATGGACTATCGCATTCATCTCATTTGGTACAAGTAACTGCTCTGTCATTGAGGTAGGTTATTTTAAAATGTGAAGCATAAAAACAGTAACTTTGAAAAGAAACATTACATTTAGCAATAGGTATTCTGAAAAAAAAGTTTCTTACTTTCTCAGTCAGGTTATTCAAAGTATTATAAACACATTTTCTAATAGTGTGCCTCTAATATTAAATTATTTTGTTTACAGTTGAGGCCTGCTTTAGTGGGATTATCAAACAGCTCCTGGAGGAAAGATTATGCAATACTTCTGTGAGCCTGTATATGAAAAATAATGCCTTGGAGTAGTTCTGCATTTTTTATTAAATAATATGGAAATGCAGGGGTGTGATATGTGAGGCTTTATACTTCTGCTTTTGACATTTGATGGTGCCTCATACTGTTTGCATTTTCAGACAGTGAGTCCTTAATAGGTGATAAAAGACTCATATTTCTAATTTGCATCCAAGTGGTTGATTTCCCAGACTGCAGAGAGCTTCCTGGCTACCAATAGTATGCTATGTATTTATTTCATTTTACAGTTATTTCTAAATGAAAGTAGAAACAGATGATTCACAAGAAAGAAAGTGATGATCCCTGTTATTTCAGGGATGAAATCTGTGCAAAACAAGCATGCTTATACGTACTAAATATACCAGATATTTTCTCTTATAAATTATTGGAATTCGTGTTGAGAAAAAAAATATTTATTTATTGCACATCAGCAAACATTACAGTGAAATGGTCTATTTCAAGTGAGTTTTCTTTTGATAAATTCAAAAATAAGAAAAAAAAAGATACAAAAAGTGCCAAACCGAAAATGCAGAAGAGAAAGAAAGCCAAACAACCCTGAACAGAGAGGTACAAGATTAATCTTAAGGCTGTAATAAAAACAAAATCAGGAAAATAAAAAAAAAAAGAAAGAAAAGAAAAATCAATAGACGTTTTGAACTGGATCAGTAGACTTTGCTCTGGGTGAAATGAACCATGCTAGTTTATCTTGTTTATATATAAAGAAATTTACAGATGAGAGATGAACCCTTGGGTTAAGTTCAATTTTCCATGACAAAAATCAGTAAACAAGAAAGGAACAGAGCTGCATGAGTCAGAGTTCTCACGGAACCATTCATGCTTCACAAGAATTAATACTGAAGACCATTTATTTGTTGCCCTTACATATGCCTACCAATTAAAATGTAGTTCGATGCTAAATACAGATTGTGGACACTGAAATATTTGTTTTTCCTATTGTTCTTTTAGCTTTAGGCTAGCAACTGCTGTAGTGTTTAAAAATACAGTTTCTAGTAAACAAGTGGTTTAAGGTAATACGGAACAGTTCCTGAATTGCAAGTTAAATCTGCAGAGTGCCAACCCCATACTCATCTTTGTGCAGTTTCAATCAGAAAAGATGGAGAAGGATGCCTGCAAGCAAAAATTAGTAGCTTTGCTGTTTTCCTGCCTGATTCATTTATTTAACTATACATATGTTGTACTGCTGTTGATCAATTTTTACTTATTAAATAATACTATTTGCCCTATTTTTAGAACATTTTCTTTCTATATCATTCCATTCTTGCATTTTCTTTTTCATAGGCCTAGTTCTTAAAGGAATCATCTTTCTTTTGTATCATTAAAATACTTTTTATTTATGTTATTTCTTTGTTAACTTTGTAAGAACACTATGCAGAAACCTCTTTTCAGGGGTAACTGGGACCACTGTCTGGTTAAGTGACAAATGGAAAAAAACAAAACTCATTACAGCTCAGAGCCTTAATGGTTTGTGTCATATTACCACAGTTTTACAGCAACCCCAAGTTAAAGAAGACAGGATAATAAGGTAGCTACAAATGTAATAAGAAAGACAAAGGCAAATGTAGAAAAAGCTCTACAAACGTTGTAAAGAGAAGGAATAAAGGATTATTTAGATACATAGGAGAGATATGGCCAAGATAGTTGCAGGGGATGATCTGAAAGAAGGAGTACTGTGAATGGGAGAAAATGCAGATATTTTCAATAAATTATTTGCTTCCATCTTTAAAAAGGAAAACAGACTGTCAGCTTGAAGACAGAAAGAAGAAAGAAGGATGATATTAGACAGACAATAAGACAATGAGTAGGAAGGAAACAGAAGGAGTTAAGAGAAGAGAAGCTGAATTGTCTGGACCACAGTTAACTCAGATCCTAACGAATCTGGAGGGTGTATTTACTGATCTGCTTTCTGATGTCTTTAACCAGTAGGGCAGTAGTGACTAATTTCCAAGTTTGAGATGACAAAAGGGGGCTGGTTGTGACATCACTCCACTGGAAGGGAGTTGGAATGGACCTGAAAAACTACAAATCTATGATCTGGCCTCAGTAATAGAGAAAATTATGAAGAAGATACTGAGGGAAAGGCTAGTTGATTTCATGGAGAACAACAATGCATACGATAAGTATAAAATGGTTTGTGAAAAACAACTCGTCAGTTTGGTCTGATCTAATTTAATGACAGTTTTACAAGATTTATAATCTTTGGGTAGAAATACCTTTGCTATTATTTGTATACACCAGTCAGGTTAAACAAAATATTCCAGCTAACACAGCACTGTATAAAGCACTTGTTTAATCTAAAAAATAAAAACAGTAAAAAGTATATAACAGATGAGATCTGATGAAGCACATTTGGTGTGAAAGCGCTTATCTGTTATATACTTTTTACTGTTTTTATTTTTCAGATTAAACAAGTGTTTTGTACAGTGCTGTGTTAGCTGGTTCTTTTATTTTACTTGCTGCTTTTGAATTTGTTATTGAACCAGCTTTTACCTGCTCAGTTTGATTCTGTTTTATCCTTAAATATTTCCTGAAATTTCCAACCAGTACTGGTGGTGCGTTACTCTGATATAAGGAGATTTGGCAGCATATCTTTTGGGATTGTCCAGTAATGGGTGATTTAAGGCAGAAATGGCCAATATAATAAACAAGGTTATTGAGAACCAGATTAGTTTCACTAAGAACCTGTTTTTGCTGGGCCTTCAACAGGAAGATATGTTAAGGAGAGCAAGGAAGATGCTGTTTTTTTAATGATCTTAATAATTGCAAAAAAAAAAAAAAAACTACGAAATGAAAACATTAGGGCCCACCTTCCAGAACAGAAGCTCTTAAAACACTAGTGTTTGAGGTGAAACAACTAGAACTGGATACTGTAAATACATGCAAAAGGAGAACTTAAACAGAGAAGTGGCATATATGGGTCAATTGTACAGAAAAAAAACACCTGAAATTACTAAGATTAGAAGGCTGTCAAATTTGAGATCTGCTTAATAGGCATAATTGCATTGTATAAACTATCTTTAGTACCCTTGCCTCCTGCTGAATGAATTGCTGCCTGCATTCACTACACATGCCTATGTACATATCTTACTTCTCCTTCTACCATAATACACTTTTCATCCTCCCCTTCTATCTTTATGTACTGCTTTTATTTATGTACTGCTTTTATTACAGCTGCATTTTTTGCTCCCTCTGTAATTATAACTTTTAATATTTGTTTTCTTTTTTTTTTACTAGTCACTCCTTCCTATCCTTACTTGCTTAATTTCATTCCATGGAAATTAGTTTTTTTAACAGCAAATTACTGTAATATTACAACCTTTTACTTTGCTGTTGTAATAATGTGGTTATTTTCTCATTATTTCTAACCAAGACTCACCAATATATGACAAACAACTCATTTTTTTGGTATGTTTTTGTCCTATGTCTGCTGACAGTTAAGTGTCTAAGTGGCTGTCACCTGGCAGCCATGAGAGTGTTTTTGCCCTCCTGCCAGCAGCTATGCAATGAGAGCATTTTTCATTTTATGAACCTATCTCCCACCCCAGGTTTTGATCTAGTGACTCACATCACCACAAGAGCCATCTATGCCCCTCCCAGTCCACCCACTGGTGCTTCCACATAGGCTACTATCACTAGCTTGGGTGATCATGCTCGCTCCAATCCTGGCCCACCTCCTCATGATGAGTCTGTGCTTTCCAGTGGAGTCCAGTCATTGGATCCATGGTGCAAGCTGTGTGTGAATTACCAGCTCTCACTCCAAAGGATGTGCTGTCGAGCACCAAGCTGCTTAGAAACTTGGATCACCTGAACTTTACTCAGGGTTTTATACATCTGTGTCATCAGTGTAAGAACTAATGACTCATTTTTGGTTGGTTTGTATTCCTAAGCAGACCCTGAAAACGGTCTATTAGGCTTAGTATTCTACCCCAGTTAACAATCAAACAAATAAATAAGCTTTGATAGTAAAAGCAGAAATAATCCAATAGGTAAAAATAAGAAAGCTGTGTCCATCGCAAACAAGATGCTGGGCTTTATTCATGAGGGACAAGACTACAGGAACAGAGGTTGTATAGTAGCCCTCTATAGCTTAAGTCCAGATGGATTACTCTGTTCACTTCTGGTGCTAATAGAAGGATAAGGATATCAAACTAGTCAAGAAGGTGGAAAGAAAGGCCACCAGGCTAATAAAGTCAATGGAGAGGAAGGACTATGAATAGAGACTGTGGCTCACATAAAGGGGAGTCATTGTATGAGTTGCATGAAACACTTTTATATTACACTTTTCTGATCACAGAAGGAAACAATAAGCCTATTTAGTCTTCTATTAAGTGCATTTAAAATTGCACCTCCCCTGTATTCTAATATTCTGTCTTACTCTTTCTCCACCTGTAAAATATGTCAGTTGAATATATGTGCATTCCCTCTAAACCATCCATTTCAATTCCCCATTACATAAGTCTACAATCCTCTCCTTTTCTTACTGTTTTGCTATGAGTTCCATTCTCCCCAGCTGATACTTCAGACTAGAATTGTCTTTCCTAATACTACTTTGCATTTGTTTGCATTGTCACCTTCCTGCTCTAGCAGGCTCTAGCTCTTTCCC
This sequence comes from Protopterus annectens, assembly GCF_019279795.1. Taxonomy (NCBI): domain Eukaryota; kingdom Metazoa; phylum Chordata; order Ceratodontiformes; family Protopteridae; genus Protopterus; species Protopterus annectens. Next base: position 698,444,825 of record NC_056745.1, read on the forward strand.
ATTTAGCCTCCATCCCCACTTTACAAACCCTTCACTGAACTGTTTCTCCTATCCCCCACTGCAACAGCTATCTTTTTATCAAGAGTAAAGACACCGATCATGTTCATTTCACTATTCCCACAGAAATACCTGACACTGGATGAATGGCAGTCCACTCTGGTACTCTTATCAGTCAATTTTCAAATTCCTGACTTTTGTCTTTTCACTATAACCCTGTATGTAAAACCAGAATGGAATTTCTAGAGAAAATTCAATATGGATAAAAAACATAAATTCATACTGTTTACCCCAGATTTCTACAACTAGGGTCTAAAATTCTTTGTACACCATTAACACACATCTTCAGCCTTGCAATAACAGGTAAATGTATCCCTTCTTTCACTTATCAATTTCTTACTAAAATCATGAGTCTTGCTTCTCCTAATACATATCATCCCGTTGATAATATTTATCCACTGTCCAAAATACTGGAAAATATATACAAATAAGTTGTATAATATTTAGAAGCATATGGCATCTAGTCTGACAAGTAACATGGGTTTTATCCTAAATTTTGCACCATATCAGCCACATATATTTAGCAAATGAAATTCTCTCTAACAGAAAAAAAGATTTACTTACTGGGGCTATCATCTAGCTCTACAAATCTTTTGGTAGCTTTGAACAGGTTTACTTTGTTTGTACAAAGTTTCAGTACTTCGAAACCCACTTAGTAGAGCTCAGTTGTTCGAAGTACCAAAACTTTGAAAACAAAGTATGGAGATCACAATACAGTGCAGAATGGGAATATTCCCTTTTTCTCACTGTAGTGCGATCTCGGAGTTGGTATGTTTAAGTGTGGGGGGGGGGTGTAGGATTACTAATGAATAAACTGCAAACTGTAGCTTTTTCCTTCCTTTGACTCCAAGGCAAGGAAATGAAAACGTTATAAGGTACATTATCGTTTCTGGTAACTAAACTAAACTGGAACTTTTTTGAAGAAAGAAAACAAACCTCAAAATTGAGTTAAACTGCAATGGAGGGTGAACTTTTCTTGGCCAGTATTCGAAAGCCAAGGGGTGACAGGGTCAAGCCGTCTCTTGCGAAGCAATGCAGCTTGTCGAGCATGTCATCCCAGGCTGACAGACACTGGATCCCCTTTGAATGACACCAGAAGCTTAGCCAATTGTTGAAATTGATCATTTTTTCTTTATACTGAGGTATATCATTCTTGGTGAGGGCAGGATGCTACTCAGGGTCAGGGTCATACCCGCCTGGGCTACATGATCAGAGAGCTCTTCCATGTCTCTTTTCATGTAGTCCAGGGAGGTACGGCTCAGGTCGTTCACACCAACATGAACAATGACAGAGTCATATTTGTACTTGTTCTGGAGTGACCTGAGTGCTTGTGTTATGTGGCAGATTCTGGCTCCTGACAGGCAGCTAACAGTAACCTTCTCCTTATCCAGCCTAGTGAGTGGGGCATCAGTGTGCCTGACTATTGAGTCACCTACTACTAGTATGTTAGGTATGTTATTTTGTCTTAAGGGCTGTGATTGTGCAGCACATTGGTTTTGTGTTTTATGTGTTGTCTGGTTTGTGACGGGAGGTGCAGGTTTTGTGGGTGTCTGCTTTGGAGCTCTCTGATGCTTTTGCAGGTTTTTATTTAGAGCCTCCAAGTATGATTTCGTGCATTTATGTGTATCTTTTGCCAGAGCTGGTTTAGTAGGTCTATGTGAGGCTGGACGTGTGGTGCAAGTGTTAGCCTTCTCCTCATGACTGTCTGTTCCAGTCGTGGGTGGAGATACCTTAGCCTCCAGCTTGGCTGTATAATTGCATCTCTCACATATGTTAGTGTTTTGTGGTAGGAGGAGAGGGCTGTCTGTGTACATGAGGCAGTTGTAACATTGCCTCAGGATACCCCGATTCACCAGCTGGACTGGAGAGTACACCTGAAGTTGCCCTTTGGTCATGCCTGAATAGTAGCGTGAGCTGCTTAGTCGCTTGGTTGGTGAGGGGTGGATAAAGAGCCTTGCCCTGCTGGGCAGTCAAGTGTCGGGGTATATTAGTGCTTGCTATTAGTTCTGAGCAAGTGCTGGACTGTAGGATGCTTTCTGAGTGCTTAGGTTGAGAGTTAGACTAGTTTCAAGTGAAAAACTGAGGGAGAGTTAGTGGAGACAGGAATAATTTAACCCTAGCTAACCAGTGCTGCCCGGCGCACAAAACCATGCAACGCGTTTTTTAAACTACTAACTTCTGGGCTGGAACCACCCCTCCAGGGAGAGATGGCTGCTCAAAGTTCCCCTCTCTCACAGGTGAACAGAGAAACTTCCCTCTATCCAAGTAAGGTATGGGCAACTCAGAAACTTGTAACACAGCCCTGAATTCAGCACTAGCCTGAAAACTGGCCTATACTAGCTTAGAAAGGCAGGAAACAAGAAATGTATTTATTTATTTTTTTGAAAAGATAAGGCAAAAACAGTAAAAAGTACACTTAAAACAGCTTTAAACGACTACAAGTGATCAGAAAAGGCTATCGCACTTAAGTGTGTAGCCTACAACAGTTAAACAATTTATTTAAACAAAAACAACTTTTTAAAAGTGCAGGCAGTTAAATAAGTACAATATGTGGAAAAAAAACCAAGCTTTTAAATCACAATAAGTGCTAGAAAATCAGCGTTTAGGCAGAAAACAGTTAAGTACAGCAAGAAAATACAGAAAACTGATACTCAATCACTCCAAAGTCTCTCTTTTAAGCTAGAAGGCTTACATCAGTTTAAGGCTTTCTAGTACTTTCCAGTAGGTTAGTTACAGGAAAGATGGGAAACAAGCACAGATGTGGTCTTTTAAACCAGAAAGTTGAAAGAGATGGACAACTTCCCGAATGGTCAATAAACTATCATTCCTGGGCCAAGAACCACTCCTCTTGTGGTAGACAGGCTACCTAGTACTTACCACTCCCACTGATAAGCTAGAAGGCTGCACTCCAACAGAAGGGCTTGGGGGACTCAGAAGCTTACAAACAGTCCTGGATACAGCAAATCTGTACCTGGACTAGACTAGTTATGAGAAAGGTGGGGATCAAACACAAACAGTGGCTTTAAAACCAGAAAAACACTGCCCAAGATGCAGAATCCTTTACAATTGCACTCTATGAGCACCTACAAGGATGCATGGATCGTGCCATCCCTAGCAAAATCAAGAATCACTCCCTAAGAGAAGGAAACCAGTCTGGTGGACCCCTGCCATAAACAGGTTATAAAACAAAAGGAGGAAACTAGTTCAGAAAAAAAGCAAATCCCAAGAAGGAAAGATATCCCTGATCAGTATCAGTAAGAAACTAAGGTCACTCATAAAATCATCCAAGGCTAACTTTGAAAGAAAAATAGCCAAGGACTTGAAAGATAACCACAAAGCCTTCTTTAGCTATGTCAAAAATCTAAGTGGCAACTCGCAGATATGCTCTGAGATAGTGCAAAATAGCACAAAATATACTGAACCTACTGATATTGCCAACATACTGGCAGATAGATTCAGTGCAAACTTCACCTCCCTCTCACCTTCAAAAGGGCCCACAACAATACCGGAAAAGTGTAATCACAGAAGCACAGGTGAAAACAGCCCTTTCAAAAGCGAAAAACACAGCATCAATGGGGCCAGATGGTGTCCCAGGCTGCGTCTTGCACGAACTACAGAACAAACTAACCCCCCACCTAAACACGCTGTTCAACCTCAGCCTCTCCACAGGGTACATGCCCATAGAATGGCACACAGCAATGATTATTCCGCTCCACAAAGGAGGAGCCACAACTGACCCTGGTAACTATCGCCCCATAAGCCTGACTAGCCTGGTCTGCAAGGTTATGGAGCGCATCATCATGGAACTCATTAACAAAGACATTGGGAACCTCCAACCACTTGACCCAACCCAGTTCGGCTTTGTTAAGGGCAGATCATGCCTACTAAACCTGGATGACTTCTTCGAGACAGTTACCAAGACCATAGATGAGGGAAAGGTGGTTCACAGAGCCTACCTTGATCTCGCTAAGGTGTTCGACACCATTCCTCACTCGGGTATTATAGGAAAAACTCACCAGCCTGAACATAAACCCCTATGTCACAAGATGGGTTGCCAACTGGCTTACAGACAGAACTCACATGGTAAGAATAGCAGGCTCCAGGTCTGACTGTAAACCAGTCACAAGTGGTGTCCCACAAGGCTCAGTTCTGGGACCCCTGGTGTTCGACATATATTTCTCAGAAGTACAGGCAAACACAGGAGGACTATGGTTAACCAAGTTCGCCAATGACTGCAAACTGGGAGCCATAATTGACTCTCCGGCTGACACGGACATCCTCCAAAAAGGCCTTACTGAGACAGACACCTGGTGTCAAAGTCATGGCCTCAAGCTAAATGCCAAAAAATGCATAGTCATCCCATTTGGGAAAAACAAAACACCCACGAATTAGCACATAGGCGGCAGCCCCCTTAATACAGAAGAGGTAATAAGAGATCTGGGGAGCCAGGTAGATAGTAATCTCTCCTTTGACAATCATATTGCCAAAGTCATTAGGAAATCCTTCTATGTGGCCCATCTAATTACTAAGGGGTACACATCTAGAAATAAAGAGGTTATAGTGCCCCTCTACTCGTCACTCATCAGACCCATCATAGAGTACAATGCTTGAAAGACCACAAAAGCACCTCACCAAGAGGATTACTGGCCTCAAACATATGTCCTATGCAGCCCGACTGAAAAAACTCCGGCTGTACTCAGTGGCATATCGCTTACTCAGAGGTGATCTCTGCCTAACTTACAAAGCCATGTCCAACTCAGAATTGATGGACATGCTCCACCTAAAGAAATCCAAGTCACTGCGAGCCACACGCTCTAGTGAGCTAAACCTTGCCACAACAATAAATAGAACATGCTGGAGGGATAGATTCCTGTCACAGAGACTCCCCATGCTTTGAAACAAAATTCCTAACTACATTAGGCAGAGCCCCTCACTAACACTCTTCAAGAGGAGCCTTGACGAGTGGATGGGTAACAGAAAGTACACCCCTGGGATCACTTCACTGACTCTGCTTGACAGAGGCTCAGTTAATTAATCAATGGGGCGGCGAAAGCCGACACACTCTGGCTAGGCTTATAAATGCCCTCGGGCAGATAGCCTAGTACCTACCTATGAACCTAAATATAACTGTGTGTGCATGATGATGTTTTAACCACAAAAGCCAGTAAATAACACCAAAACATATGACTTTAGCATACTATGAAACTGGCAACCTAGCAATTAACTGCAAAAAAAAATTATAATGGTATGCTTCTAGAAAAAACAAAATGGCTCCACAATACTCTCCCTCTTGTTAGTAAGGACCTCAAAGGTACTACTCTTCCAACAGTCATTGAGCAAAGATATCTTAGTGTACTTATGTTTTAACACCTTTATTAAATTATCACTTAAGGCACAGGCAAACATACATTAATAGAAAAAAATAAATATTAACATTTTTTTAATTTATATACATTATACATCATATGTTTCCTTCCTTTCTTTCTTTCTTTATAACTAGCATAGGTTCTTCACGGAAATAGCTCCAGTACTTAGTAGTTATGATCACCCCTCCTGGCATGATTAAAGGGCAGTTCCCTGTGCTTTCTCCTACTAACCTGGTGCACTTGGGCATTCTGAGGCAGTGTAGCAACTGCCTCATGAACACAGACAACCCTCTCCTCTTACCTCCCAACACTCAGACTTGTGAGAGATGCACTTATATCACCAAATTGAAAGCTATGCACTCTCCAGCCAAGACCGGACTAGCTGGTCAAGAGGAGAAGGTCAACACCTGCACCACACCACATGGAACACATAGCCCTCCCGAACACCCACTATCACAGCTCTCACATAAAAACACAAACCACACACCCACCTTCGTGGAGGCACTCAATAGAAATTTACCCAAACAGCAGAGACCTCTAAGACAGAAATTCACTCAACCAACACAACACAGCACAAACCACAGGACACATAGGTCATCAACACAGTGTGCTCCTCAGCCTAAGCCCCTAAGGCTAAACACCTTGCCCAATACACTAATCATAGGTGACTCGTTAGTGATGCACACTGATGTCCCATTTACTAGGTTGAATAAGGAGAAGGTAAGAGTCAGCTGTCTATCAGGTGCCAGAATCCAACATATAACACATGCACTCAGGTCACTCCACAACAAGTACAAGTATGACTCTATCATTGTCCATGTGGGTGTGAATGACCTGAGACGCATCTCTCTGGCTACATGAAAAGAGACATGGTGGACCTCTCAGATTATGTGGCCTAGGCAGGTATGACACTAGCCCTGAGCAGTATCCTACCATCACCCAGAATGATACCACAGTACAAAGAAAAAATGATTGACTTCAACAATTCGCTAAGTTTCTGGTGTCATTCTGAGGGGATCCAGTATCTATCTGCTTGGGATGACATGATTGACAGACATCAATGCTTTAACAGAGATGCCCTGCATCTGTCACCCCTGGGTTTTCGGGTACTGGCTAAGGCTTTTGCCACCCCTGTAGTGCCTTTTTTAGGTGGATGTCCAAAGACCAAATTACCACAGTAACAGCTATAAATAAATGCTATCTGAGGGTCATGCTGCTCAGTGCTAGAAGTCTAAATCTCAAGATGCACTCATTCGAAGCACTCCTCAAAATGGAGAACATTGACATTGGGCTGTAACGGAGACCTGGTTTAAAGAAGCAGAAAGCACCCCTGCACTATCAGGCTATAACTCATTCCACACCTTTCGGCCCTGAAACAGGGACCAAAGCTCCAAAGGCTGTGGTGTCTCCATATTCATAAAGGATATGCACACCTCCAGACTAGTAGCCCAGCATAATGCATCTGAGATACTTCAAGTGCAATTAACATTGGGTAAGACTGAGATCCAGGTCATAGCCTGCTATAGGTCCCCAACCATGTCCCTAGACTCTCACTCCATGTTCCTAAGCATCTTGGAATCTATCAAAGTCCAACCCAACACTCTCATACTAGGAGACTTCAACTACCCCTTCATCAACTGGGAAAACTACTCAAGCACCAGAGCACTGGCCCAACGCTTTCTGGAATTCATCAATTCCAATGCCCTGGACCAGCTCATTCTTACCCCCACTAGAGGAAGCAACATCCTTGACCTGGTTATTACTAACATGGGCAACTGTTGTTCTTCACCAAATAGTCAATGCCTCCCTGGTTAGATCCAACCACAAACTAATCACCATGAAAATTCACATCTCACTCACACCTCTCGCAAAGGTATCCATCATGAAAAACATCTCCAAAGCTGACTTTGCACTCCTAAAAACAGAGGTGGCTAACTTCATGGCACCCATGGCAATGGAAAATAGATGCATGACTACTGAACCATACACTAATGCACTGTACAAACGTACATAAATGCATGTAACTAGCAATACCCAACAGAACCAAGACGCTCTCCTTCAAAAAAAGGAAGCCAGTCTGGTGGTCCCCTGCCATTAATAAACTCTAGAACAGAATGAAGAAACTGTTCCAGAAAAAGGTGAAGTCCAAAGACTGAAAAAATTCCCTGATTAGCCTCAACAAAAAGTTGAGAGCCCTCATTAAAACCTCCAAAGCCAGCTATGAAAACAGAATTGCAGCAGACACTAAAAACAACCACAAACCCTTCTTTAGTTAAATCAAGAATCTCCATGGCAATACCCAGATTTGATCTGAGTTACTGCACAATGGTACCTCCTATACTGAGGCAACAGATATTTCCAACATACTTGCCGACAGATTCAGTGCCAACTTTAACCCCCCCCCCCAAAGGACCAATCTCAATACCGGAAGAATGCCAGGCACCCTGCATTACTGCAGCACAGGTTAAAGCTGCATTGCCTAAGGCCAAGAATACAGCTTCCATGTGACCTGACAACATCCCTGACCATGTTCTACATGAATTACAAAGTGAACTGGCACCACATCTGTGTGCTCTGTTCATTCACCACCTCACCGCAGGCTTTGTCCCTACCCAATAGCACACTGCTACAGTCATCCTTCTCCATAAAGCAGGAGCAACTACAGACCCTGGAAATTATTGCCCCATTAGCCTGATGAGTCTGATATGTAAGGCTATGGAGTGCATCATCATGGTCCTAATTAACAAGGATATAGGGAATCTCCAAACTCTAGATCCCACACAATTTGGTTTTGTGAAAGGTAGATCATGCCTACTCAACCTGGTTGACTTCACTGAGTCAGTCACCAGAGCGGTGGATGAAGGTAAGACAGTTCATACAGCTTACCTCGATCTGGCCAAGGCCTTAGATACCATTCTTCACTCAGGAATTATTGATAAACTCACCAAACTTGGCATCAACCCCTATATCATTAGGTGGGTTGCAAATTGGCTCACAGATAGAACACACAGTGTGAAAGTAGCGGACTTCAAGTCAGACTGCTGACCAGTCACAAGTGGAGTCCCACAGGGATCGGTCCTGGGTCCCCTCCTGTTTGGCATCTACTTCTCAGAAGTCCAGACCAACATGGAGGGACTCTGGCTGACCAAATTTGCAGACGACTGCAAGCTGGGAGCCATTATTAACTCCCCAAGTGATGCAGACATCCTACAGAAAGGCCTCACTGAGACCAATGACTGGTGTTGAAACCATGGCCTTAAGCTTAATACCAAAAAATGCATCATCATCCCCTTTGGGAAAAACTCAGTTCCCACTAATTACCAAATGGATGGGAGCCCACTGAACACTGAAGGCATCATAAGAGATCTGGGGACAAAGATTGACAGCAACCTCTCCTTCGACCACCACATTACCACTGTGGTCAAAAAGTCCTTCTATGTGGCACATCTTCTTACCAAAGGTTTTGCATCCAGGAAGAAAGAGGTCATTATTTCTCTCTACTCTTCCCTCATTAGGCCAATCATAGAGTATAATGCCCCATTTGGCATGTACCTCACTAGACACTTGCAACAGCTGGAGAGGCCACAAAAGTACCTCATGAAGAGGATCCTAGGCCTTAAACACATGAACTACATGAACAGACTCAAAAAACTCCAGCTATTCTCTGTCTCATATCGTCTACTAAGAGGCAATCTCTGCTTGACTTACAAAGCCATGTCTGACCTAGCTTTGTTAGAAATGCTACATCTAAAGAAATCCCAATCCCTCCACACCACACACTAGTAGTCTGTGTGACAACCCTGCACTTGTCCAGTAATCAAGGAGTCTCAACCTCTCCACTAGCATCAGTGAGGGACATGCACATTGGGAGGATGACAAGTACACACGCAGTGAAGTACAATTTCCCTTAAGATCACACAGAGGTCACAGTCAGTCTGGGGCTGGTTTCTCCGTCTTTCTCCAGATCTCCAATAAGACTCCCGACTGGCACAGCTATAGGGTTAAGAACTCAACTGAGTGGTCAAGCCAAAACCTCCAGCACCCTCTCTGTCCAACCAGTGTTTCATGTCTCTGACCAAGTAGCTGACACACACACAAACACACACACGCACACATACACACACACACACACATGCACACACACGCACACACACACACACACACTTTGAGATTGGATTTATATACAAACATGCAGACACTCCTGAGGAGGGCTGGCACAGGTTCACAAGCTATGCCCCCTTCTGTCCAGACTACAAGGTAGTACCATCTGCCACCAACCATTCATCAGCTACTACAAGGCCCTTCCCAAAGGGTGACAAATTCTACTGTGTAATGTTACTATTATCCAAATGGTAAGTATGTGCAAGACTTTTAAGGCTATCTAGGAGTGCCCTATACAGTGTCACCAAATACATATGCAAGTGCTCTAAGAGCTTAAATATCTCTAAACAAACCAGCCACAATTGAAAGGTTTAAATATATTTAATAATAAATAATAAAAGAACAAGGCAATACTCAGTAACTCAATACAGTGACAACAGAGTTCAGAATCACACGAAATATTTTAAAACAACATTGCAGGAGAGTCTCACTTAAATACAGAAAACATCTAAACTAATCTTACTAAGTTCCTATCTATTTCTAAGAGAAATCACTGGAATCTAAGTCTTACTTACAGAGCAATGCGCAGGCAGATGTTCTGGGTGAATGTTTCTAGGTCCAAAGACAAATACAAAATACACAGAGTTGCTCTCTGAGATGGTTCTTAAATTGCTATCAAACATTACTGCTGGGTTATCTCAGATTACATAATTCTTTGTCACCTCTGCCTTCAGTTCCCAGGCTAACAGAAACTTAAAAATGTAGCACCTCTTTGTCAAAAATACTTATCTGTCAGAAGTTTGCCTAGAACTGGAAGTCGTAAAACAGTTAAATACTTTTACATTTTGAAACCTGTAATTATTTCTGTTTCCAAACAATAGAAGGAACTCCTAGCTGTAGACATTCTGTCTCATGTCTGAGATAAACATCATTGTAAAACTCTTTGCTTTTATTGAGGGTTTGCAAGTTAACTCTGTAGGTTCCAGCCTTTACAATCAAAACATACATTTGCATAGGCATATAGTTTATACACATTTCTGCTCTTTTCCAGCAGGGTACAATGTGGTTACATTCTTGAAGCTCACTACAGAACATACAGTTCAACACACACCTCTGCACCAGTAGTTTAATATACACATAACATATAGTTTTCTTACATTTGTAAGACAAGCATCTAAATCATATTATTACTCACTAATGACAGAACTATTTACAAAATTCCAGCTAGCTGGGCTGGCAGGCTTCACAGTCTGTGGGAAATTTTTAAAGTCTACCAACTCATTACACTCCCAAAAAATATGTTTCCAGTTACCTCTTTCTTCCCCATCCTCTTCCAGTTCTTTTCTCTCTTTCATAATAATAGTACTTCAAAAACAGTTGGTTTAAACTTTAATTTCCATCTGCTAGGAATTACTTTTTTGGCATCTCAGTTTAGTTATTTGCCAACTTTTGTCATTCCATGCAGACAGTTAAATTCATCCATCCTCAACCACTTTTTCCCATTTTTGCACATGGGATTGGGGTGTAACTTCAACAGTGACAATCATCTCGAGCCGAAGTTTATAGCACCGGGTGGCTAGCCCTGCCACAGCAGACAGTGAAATACCATCCCAAAATATTAAATTAGCTAATAAATTCCTATAAAATATCACATTTGTTAACACTAGATTCTAGAAAGGCAATTGCTCTCAGTGTATTAATACCTAGACTAGAATACTGCCTGTCTATCATTGATCTTAATTCTGCAAATAAAACTGCAACGTAATAAACTACAGAAAACAAAATTCTGTAATGTATATCACTTGCTCCTACCCATGAACATCACTGTACTTCACTGCATAATTCCAACTGGCTTCCTGTCACTGCAAAAGCCTTCTTTCTTCTTGACTTATTCACATTCAAGATACTCAATGAACATAATGCCCCCTCCCCACTAAAAAATAAACTAAATATTGTATACTCTGATTACTCTTTACAATGCCAAGATACCATCTAGCTACTCAGACCTCCATTTAAGTTGCTATTTGGGGAAAACATTTTCTTTAAAACAGCTCTATCCTTTTGGAGTACCTTATAGCCAATAATCAGAAGTATTAATAAGCTTTTTATTTTTAGGAATAAATCTTGAAATCTGCTTAAAAAATAATCTAAATGTTCATGTTTCAGTGATGTGAGGTAATCTAATTTTGAATGTAAAATTCTGAGTTTTTGAGGAAAATATCTACATTTTTACAATGATTTTCAGTGTCTTTAAATGCATATTGTAAATATTTAGACAATGATGTGTATTTTTCTGTTTTGATGAATCACTGTATTTTATCTACTAAAATGTTATATCAGAATCACATTTTGATTATTTATTATCATATATTATTTAATCAGCTATTAGCTTGGCTTTTATGTTACTTTGGAATAACTAAGTTATCTTCATACTTTGTAATAGTTCTATTGATTTTGCCTTGTGGACGAGGCAACGTCTGAACAAATAAATATATCACACTGTGTGTGTGTGTGTGTGTGTGTGTGTGTGTGTGTGTGTGTGTGTGTGTGTGTGTGTGTGTGTGTGTGTGTGTGTGTGTGTGTGTGTGTGTGTGTGTGTGTGTGTGTGTGCATATGTATGTAGATGGGTCTACTTCAGTAGACCGAAATTCCATTTAATCGAATTTTAACTTAACCGAGACAACAACACCGAAACCTTATTTAAACAAACGTTCACATCACCAGAATTTTAATCCAGGAAAGGAGGCAGTTGGCCAACATTAAAAAACACCGAAAAACACACCGAAGCATGTCTAACCCACCCAAGTGGGGGGAATTCAACTCCACCACCCCCCAATGTGGGGGACTTTGCACCCCAACTAAATATACCAACTCTAAGATCGCAAATTTCCCCATATTGACCAACTGCCTCCTTTCATGGATTAAAATTCCAGTAATGTGAATGTTTGTTGAAATAAGGTTTCAGTGTTGTCGTCTTGGTTAAGTAAGATTTGATGAAATTTAGACTGCAGTGCAGATGGTCCAAGGTTCTAATCCAGGTTATGAAAACTTTACTGGGGATTACTTCTGTGGCTCTGCTCGACAAGGGCACAGGAAAATAACTTTCTTGGGTGGCGTAAGCCAGGGAACCTTGTTGGCTAGGCTTACTTAGGCCCTTGGGCTGATAGCCTAGTATCTACCTATGAACCTATATATATATATATATATATATATATATATATATATATATATATATATATATATATATATTACAATTCAGCAATGCAGCTCAACAGTTCCTCAGTCTTTTTTCTGTTTTCTATATTTTCCTATCAGACTCCTGTGTAGCACCAAGTCAAAGACCTCTACAAAGTCCAGGTAGTGTGTTCTTGCCAAGTTCAGCTGTGATTGCTTCCTAAAACTGGATCTGGTTAATGGATATCATCTCGTCATGAATACATGCTGGTTGCTGTTCTTGGAATTGTTATCCTCTAGAAATGCTATCAGACTTTCCCTACTATTCTCTCCAAGACTTTCCTTGCCACTTCTGTTAATCTAAGAGGCCTTGTAGTTTCACAGATTTTTTGCTTCCCATTGTACAAGGTTACTATACTTGCTGTCTTCAAGAGCTTAGGTACTTCTGCATTACCCACTGATCTGTTGAATCTTAGGATTCCAGGAGGTAACCTATCAAGTTCTTGTGCTTTATCTTCCTGAAGGGCAGCCAGTTATTCTACCCTGATGTTTGTTTATTGCTCATCCCACCCTGCCCTCCTTCCTTCCCAGAATGTCTGTCTCCTCTTTTGTTCATTTGTGAAAACTGAAGTAAAGTATTCTTTCATTACCTCTTCTTTTTATCAATCTTCTATGATCTGTCTCGCTTCTTTCTTCAGCTGGACCAATTTAGTTTCTCCCTTTCCTGTATCTGCTACATACCTACAGAGCCCTTGTTTTCTTTCATGGTCCTTTCTGTTAACTCTGTTTCACCTTTCAACATTACCACCCTCATTACCATTTGTTGCTTTTTGCTAATATGTATACAGTGCTTCCTCTACCTCCCTATCTTCTCCTTTCTGTCTCTTCTAGGCCCTATCATTTAACCTATTTGCTAGCCTGACATTCCCATATGGCCAAACTGGCCTTCTCCCATTTTTTTTTTGTTTTCCCCTGCTCTTCATACTCTTGTCCATAACTCCAGCCCTGAAACATTACCAGAACTTGCTTGCTGTCTGACTTTACTCCCACTCTCCTGTCTCATCCAGACACACTTTTCAAATACAGAATAATCCTCACTCCTGAAGGTCCACAACACTTTCTTTGTATTCTCACCTTTTTCCATTCTAAGCCACACAGTGGAATGATTGCTGTTGGCTAACAGTGCCTTAACTTGGACATTCATGACATCCTGTGCATTGATTAAGACCATGTTCAGAATGCTATCTTTTATGGTATAGTCCCGGAGAAGTTGGCTAAACCTTATTCCGCACTAGTTGGCAAAACCTTTCATAGTACAAGACTTCAGTTAACTCGTACTACCTTTTTACCCTGAAGCCTAGAATATCTTAGTCAGCTCCTGAAAGAATTAGTTCCCCCATGAGTATTACCTTCCTTCTCCTCCTCCTCCCACCCCTTATTTTATTCTCTCCTGTATCCCTTCTCCTCTCTTGATGTATCTGGGATATGACACATTGTATAAATCCACCAGCTCTTCCCTTTCCCCTTCCCGTGCCTTAATTGTCATGGCATATTCACATTTATTTGGATAAAACTCATTAGCAAAATTCAAAGTAGCATCTTCTCCTGTTTAACTTCATGCACAGAAACAATCATCTGCATGGTACAGCTACAGTACCAGAGAGACCATAAAATAAATTAACATTTCCCTGTATCATAGACAGCTCTTCATGCCATGAAACACTTCAGCATACATGGAGATGGGATAACACAGACCCAAATTATAGGTACTCTGAGCTGCAGATGAAATTCATGATCAGTTTTAAAATAATTGATAACATAAACTGAAATTCATGGACCTGAAAAAATCTGCATTAGGATTAAGCAAGGCAATTGCTTCTAAACAGAACTTGTATTTAACCAAAAATATGCAATATAATAGTATATTGTAACTCACTGCCTAAACAAAATAATCAGTATTCATCAGTCCCTGAATAGCAGAAATTTTCAGCAAGTATTTATTAGTACCTCATAAATATCTCTGCCTTTCTCTCACCAAAAATTGTATAGAAAAAAATTATTAAATTTATCAACCCTATCAGCCAGTATGCCAAATCCAGATATTATTGGCTGACCCGAAGGATCTCTCAAGTTTTGATGAACTTTGGCAAAATAGAAATTTTGTGTACTTTTGTTAACTAACTGTTAAATATCAAAGTTCTTTTGCAGAAATACTGCTGTTTTCTTTACCTCAAGAAAGCAATGCCACTAACTCAGAAAGCGTGTGTGATAAAATTGCAACATGACCATTATCCAGGAAATGTACCACAAACGTTTGAGGCTGTGAAGCAGTTCTCTTCTTTGGAAGCGCTATTCAATAATAACTTAACTAGTTACTTCTTGACCTCTGTTGTTAACTAAATTATTAAAACATTCAAAATGTAACCCCACTAAGAGGGGCATACTCTACAGTAACCAAGACAATGAGGGTATAGGCTTAATAAATCCAGATGTACATTTAGATTCCGTGAATTTATAATGGATTTTTGCAAAGTTACCAACAACTGGTAATGATTTAGTATGTGCCCTATTATGGCACAAATATCAAGAGATATGAGATGGAGTAAATGCTAGTTTAAAGAAAAAGAGATAGGAAGAATGGCATCATGTTGGAATGTATAAATACAATCAAATTCTGGAACCTTCGGAATGGAGAGACTGTGGGGAAAGCAGAGTGGAACCTTCAGAATAATGGACATGCATTTCGATGAAAAGTCATGGAAAAGAATGTCTGACAACAGACTGTGGAGGTTAATGTCAGGAAAATTAGTCAATAAGGGATAAATAAAGTATAAACAGCTTTCTGAAAGATTATGTTCATTACGTGCGATGGAAGATAGTTTGGTGCATGCCTTATTAATCTGTGAAAGGCTAAAGCTTTTTTATAAACAATTTGCATTAAAATACAAGTATGTTTGTTTTCAAAATGGTATGTTCATTTATTGTATAGAGAATATGATGTGAGGATCAAATATGTGGAAGATGAAATAAACAAAACATTAGTGCTGTATGGCTGCTGTGAAAGAGCTGATGGGATAAAGTATTATGAAACAAATTATGGGATTATACCATGTTTTTGAAAGAATCCGTGATTGGTTATGTTAGACAGGATAGGGAGACTGATGTAATTTCAAAAATGTTAATTATTATGGTATGTTATATTTGATTGTGTTTGCTTTTTTAAATTATATATATACCTTTTATACATTGTATATCAATGTACTGTGTGATGTTTTCAATAAAGTCCCGTACCCTTTTCAATAAATGCCATGGGCTCTCTTACATCCATCCAAACTATATCCAACTGAGGCATAAAGGAACTCAGTTTAACATCTCATCTAAAGGAGGGTGCACTCAGGAATGCCGCCTGCAGTGCCAGCAATGGAAAATTAATCCTGTCACCTGGGGTACCATAGAACCACTAGCCTTCTAACATTGCATCACCAAAGGCAGGTATGCTACCTATTGATTGAACACCACTAACTAATAAGCCTGAAAAATGATTTCACTTAAGAAATGATCAGTATTTACTGCAGGAAAGCTTAATCCTTTCAAGAGAAAATACCAAGTGGGCAGTGCAGCTGTTTAGTAATTGCATATCCAGGCTTGCAAAATACAATAGCTCAAGCAAATAAAATCTAAAGCATGGCAAGCAGCAATCAGGCAACCTTCATTTTTCATTTAGACTAATAAAGCACTGAATCAGCAGTCTCTGCTCTATACTCTAAACAAGTACTCAATCAACTTTATCACTGAAATTCATACCTAAAAGTACTTTATGCCAGCATACATCATAGTGAGACCATATGCTTGGGAACACAATGTATAAATATCATACAAGAACATGGATGTGAGGGAGCCAGAGACAATCCAACAACTCAGTGGTTAAAAGATAATGAAAGTGCTCCTAATAGTGAAGCCCCCTTTGACCACCTTAGTCAGGTGTGCAAACCCTAAACTGAACCCTGCGCCTAACCACAATCCTGCATATTACCTTACAAAATAACCTTTCCCCTAATAACACCAATATTCACACAAATGTGGTCCTGTGGTGTTCCTAGCTTTTTTCAGTCAACTGATTGCAGAAGAACTTTTGCTTTACTTCTGCAGTTGGTTCAGTTTTGATGTTTTTCTTTTTTTCCGTTGAGTGAATTTCAAGTTAAAGATGTCAACTGACTGCCAATGGTTCAATCTGAAATTTGCTTATACGGTCATATAGGTAAGGAATTTCTAAATCAGTATTCAGTCTATTTATACACAAAAATGTTCCCCAAAGCTGCTCTAAAAATTAACAGTACTCATGGATAACAGAAATGCAAGTCCATATAATTCAAATTTTTCCTTCCATAGGCTTTCTCAAATGGGACAAACAGGCAGGGGGTAATTTAATTTGTTTCTTCTTGAAAGGTCAACAGTTCTTATTACTTTCCCAGCTTCAGGGATGCCTCCTCCTAGGCTTCCTTTGCCCTTCTTACTTTGCTCCATGGAGACTCCTCTTTAGAAACCCTTTCCAGACCTAGAGGTCAAAAATCTGACTTCCTCAAGGGGGTATTGGCCATGATACACACCCCATGGCAACTGTTGCATAGTAATTGCTGTACCCTTCTCTCTCTGTTTGTCTAGTTTGTCTTGCATTTCATCTTCCCTCCCTCACACACCTTCTAATAAAGACAACTCCATAATAAGTTGTGAGCCTCCCAGGCTGAATGTGTGTGTGTGTGTGTGTGTGTGTGTGTGTGTGTGTGTGTGTGTGTGTGTGTGTATGTGTGTGTGTGTGTGTGTGTGTGTGTGTGTGTGTGTGTGTGTGTGTATGTGTGTGTGTGTGTATTTTGGGACTCAGCTGGTAATATATACACATATACACACATATATACACACACACACACACACACACACACACACACACACTTATATATCCATCCATCCACAACCTCTTTTTACCGTTATATATAGCTATACAGTGGGTGGTAAGGTGGGAAAAGTTTTAAAATTATTTATTGTGGTCTCATTTTTTTTTATATCACAAAAACCTGGCATTTTAAAGGGGTGTGTACACTTTTATATTCACTGTATATATATATATATATATATATATATATATATATATATATATATATGGGTTCCCTTCATAAGCTCGAAATACTGAAATCTTGAATTTCAGTATTTCGAGCCCAAGAAGCTAAATCCACATAATAGCAAAAGTTTAGAAGCGCGAAATTTAAAACCTCGAATACCGGAGGTTTTGAATTTTGCGCTTCTAAACTTCTGCTGTGGTCATGTATTCAGGTAAGTGTGTGTGTGTGTGTGTGTGTGTGTGTGTGTGTGTGTGTGTGTGTGTGTGTGTGTGTGTGTGTGTGTGTGTGTGTGTGTGTGTGTGTGTGTGTGTGTGTGTGTGTGTGTGTAGTAAAACCATGAAATTCAAAACCTCCGGTATTCAAGGTTTTGAATTTCACGGTTTTTAATTTTCGTTGTTATGTGGATTTGGCTTCTTGGGCTCAAGATACTGAAATTCGAGATTTCAGTATTTCGAGCTCCTGAAGTGAATCCATGTATATCACAGCAAAAGACAACACTACTATCCACCCAACAGATCACACCAAATTGCTAGGAGTTGAAATAGACAACAATCTCAAATTTGACATTCACATATCCATGACCATAAACAAAGTCCACCAAAAACTAGGAGCCTTATACAGAAATAAGCAACTCCTCACCAAAGCAGCTAGGATTTCAGTTGCAAATTCGCACCCTATCTCCACCCTACTTTATGCCTCTCCAATATACACCAACCTAAGGCAATGCAATCTAAATAAACTCTATTCCTGCTACAACAAAATTGCCAATTTCGCCACCGGGGCATCCTACCACAGTCACCACTGTCTCTCACTTACTGAACTAGGCTGGCTAGAACTCCCTCACCTCCTTCAATGGTGTCAACTCGCACTCGCCCACAAACTGGTTAACCATCCTCTAAAGGTCCTATCCCTCCAGTATCTACTCCAACCCTATCTCACCACCAGACCACTACGATCCAGCAACAAAAATCAATTACAGGTTACTAGGGCCAATAACACTGCTGGAGAAGCACTATTCTCCAGCACTATAGCTAAATTATGGAGCACCCTTCCGCCCACAATAACCTCTCTACCATCATGCACCCACTTCAAAGCTTTACTTAAAGTGCACCTAAAAACATGCTGGCTATGCCCTTGTAACTCTCCCCTCTAACTTCTCCCAGTCAATCTACCCTCTACCTCTCTTCCACCCCACAAACTACCTTTGATTACAGCAAGCTCTGATACCTATCTACTTATTATATTGCAGTAACTTCTTATTGTAACAATTGTTATATCTGCTATGACTTATCTACTGAATGTACTATGTTCTTCATCTGTAACTATGTTTGTAATATTTAAATTTTTTAAAATATTTTAATATTTTAATTGCTAGGATTCTTCATCTGTAACTATGTCTAATATTTTAATTTGTGGAGCTTTTGTCCCCGGGCCTCCGCTGAAAATGGACCTGCTTCCAGTCGGACATTCCTGGTCAACAAATGTAAATAAATAATAATAATAATATAATAATAATAATAATAATATATATATATATATATATATATATATATATATATATATATATATATATATATATATATATATATATATTTGGTTCACTTCAAAATACTGACTTTCAAAATCCCTAAACTCAAAATACTGAGACCAAAATTACTAAAGCTCAGAATACTGAAAACTCAAAATACTGAAATCACACAGGATACCAACACTTATTATATTCAAGCACAAGTACATACTGAAACAAATAAAACACAAACCATATTATTCTTGTCCAAGTATAAGCAGGGGGACAAGCTCTCCTGCACCCCCCCACACCCCCTGCTACTTAAATATATCAACTCTGAGATTGCACTTTAGTGTAGTGAAGTGCAATCTCGGAGTTAATATTTTTAAGTATCAGGGGGTGTGGGGGGCGCAGGGGGGCTTGCTTATACTTGCAGAAGAGTAATATTTCTGTATGTAGTTCTGTTGCTGTACTGTGTTTTTTTTTCGATATTTTGAGTTTCAGTATTTTGAGTTGTCAGTATTTTGAACTTTAGAGATTTTGGTCTCAGTATTTTGAGTTTAGGGATTTTGAAAGTCAGTAAATATATATATATATATATATATATATATATATATATATATATATATATATATGGGTTCCCTACATTTTATTTATTTTGCAGTTGGTTTACCAGGATAGTCCATTGGGCCAAGATGAACCCGTTTTCAATGGAGTCCTGGGGAGAAAAGCTCCAGTAACAAGGTTACAATATGTTTTACATTAGATTACAATATTTACAA